>NC_139515.1:45990002-46160002 GCF_947247035.1 Vipera ursinii
TTTGATTGAAAGTCTAACAAAGTGAATGGCTCCTTCAAAGATCTGCACAGCTCTTTTAACTATGTCCAGCTCTATTTCATCTCATGATGGATTCCAAGGGTATGAGATCAAACTGTAGCTATTTGGCTTTAAGTGACCACAAAATCTTTATTAGCATTAATATAATGTATGTATGTGCCAGTGAAAATTTCCAACCCCATTCTTACTGCAATATTCTATTGCATTTGATTTAGAGTCAACTCCTGTTTGACTCTTGTGTTACCCAAAATTCATAGTACCCTTTCATAGCACATTGGGAATGTTATGATCAGTGCTTTTTTTGTAAAAGAAAAAGGTGCCAGAACTCACACACGTCATACAACCTGCCTTGCCTACCCTACAAGGTTCCATCCAAAAAAGGTGCCGGAACTCCGTTCTGAGCGTTCTATGAGAAAAAAAGCCCTGGTTATGATTAACAGGCTTTGTGAACCTATCATTCTAACTATGTCCATTAATTTTTAAGAGTGCATTGAACTCCTGCTCAAGCTCACATGGAACAACAATCTGTTTTTTAAATCTCTCCTTTTGTGCTATGTTGTTGTTTTTTTACAGTTATCAAAATAATGCTATTAGAGAACCCAGTCCATGTAGAATATACCAATGTACTGCAATGTACATAAATGGAACATCTTTCTTTATTAAAAAATAATGTGATGTTGGGCATAGTATATTCTGCTTTACTGAGGAAGATTTCTGATTCTTTGATCAAACTAGCCCAAGAATATGTGTGGTAAGCTATTCTAAATGTAAATGAGGTTGAAAACATGTTGGCAAGAAATAGCTAGGGAGGAGCCATTTCCTTCCTCACAGAGGGACTTGTAGAGGAGCTCAATTATGATTTATTATGCACACAATGTTGAAATTATGCTAGATACTTTATGGTCAGGTAGGAAGGCAATTGTCAGCAAATCATACTATCAAGACAGGCAGAAAAAGTAATGTGATTTTACTGCTGCATTTGTCTATGAACTCATGAATATGCATGACACATCAAAGGAGTATTTTCAAACTCTGAAACAGCTTAAATCCAGGGCTACATCAATATCCTCTTAGCTCATTGAGGTGTTCATAAAACCTACAGGTTTTATTTATTTTATTCTTGTTTTTTTCTTTAAAAAAGTACACATTTTCGCACAAAGACCATAACCTTTTTAAATTGCTTTTCATTATTATAAAAGTGTGTCTATGACTGAGGCATCCATTGATGTGAGTCATTTCATCACGTGCACCTTAGACAAATTCATCTTAGAAATCAGAAGAAACAAGCAATAAAAAAGAAAGAAAGAAACCTGTACATATTTTCATAACACAGTAATATCAAATCTCACTGATAAAAGCTTCTTAAATAGTTTAGTGTTTCATATTTTTACTTTTTTTATCAACAGCACAGCTATGTGCAGCTATAGTTGCTGCATGCTGTTTGATTAGCATTTAGAGCCTTACCAGCTTAGGAACACATAACAGAAGTACATAGCATATATTATATTGCCAAAAGTCAGATAAAAAATAGTTTCTTTCTAAAATATATCAGAAAAGAAAAAACACCCACACATCTTAAATGTGCAGAAGATGCCTACCTTGCTTTTATGGGAATATTTTGAATGTCACTTCAGTGGGCTGGGTTTATTTTTTTTTTTAAGCTGATCAGGTCAAAAGTGACTATTTGTTGAAATTGCTTTGTTTGGATTTTGAGTGATACCTTTCTTTGTATCACTGTCAACCTTCTGGGTAGTGAGTACTGAACAAATTTCAGTAATAGAGCTATTAGATCTTGACTGCAAATAGCTAGACAACACTAGATGACTGAACAGTATTAAAAAATTGTAGTGGTCACCAAGTTTTTGCAATCCAGATCTGTTAGCCCTATTTTCTTGGGAGAGGTGCAGTGGTGATATTCAGCCGGTTCGCACCATTTCGGCAGAACCGGTAGCTAATTTTTTTGTTGCCCAGGCCCAGAATGGACTTCCAGAAGTGGCATCCACACAGAGAACCAGTTGTTCACATATTTGAATCCCACCACTGGAGAGGTGGCAAGGAAACTTGCAACTAGGAGGCCTGTTTTATTACCATCAATATGTATTTCTTCCCACAGTTCATTTGTAAACTTAAAACATTCTAACATAGCTCTGTGCTTTGCAAAAGGAAGGAACTAATTTTGTAACAGGAATATATTAACAAAGCTAAAAGGCCTATCTCATATATGTAATTCTACTCTAATTAGAACTATTAGTCAAAGAGACAGTGCAAAAAAGCTACTAAGGTGATTTAATGCTTACTGCCTTAAATTCTTTTCTGTGGTTATTCGTGTCAGGTGATCACTACTGAAAAATTTCCCTTAGCTTTGCAAAATACCATCCTTTTTATATATTTCATACTATGTTTTGAATCCATTTACAGTCAACTATATGGTACATTACAAAAAATTAAACATGTTATTTCTTTGCATACCTCATATCCATTCCTATTCTTGAAATATACCTTTAAGCTTGCCTTACAGTATAATAATAAAGACACTTTACTATTTCAATAGGCAAATATGTAATGTACAGAAGCATCCACACAAATAATTTTAACAAAAACAAATTGATACAAAATGAGTTTTAAATATGTCCATTTTTTCTTAACATAGAATGCAACCAGGTTATGATGTAAATCGGAAGGAAGGCGCTTATGAGACAAATAATTAGTATAATTCAGGGCTTTTTAGCCAGTGGTATGGGTACCACCTGTGGTGCATTGGCACCTGACAGGTGGTACACGACCATCCTAGAAAAGTAGTGGGGGAGGGGAATGGCAGAACTGCACAAGCCTGAGCGAGAGATGGCTGGAGCTGCAGGGCTGTCAGGGCTCAGTGGAAGCGCCAGGATCAGCGCCATCATGTTTTTGACACCTTGCTAGGCAACTGGTGGTACTCGGATGTTGCCGTATCCATAAGTGATACAATGGGTGAAAAGGTTGAAAAGCCCTGGTATAATTCAACATCACAAAATAAATATTGTGATCTTATTCATGCAGGGAACTCTTTATTGTGGATCTGAGAAAAATTGAATTGTATTAGCTGCACTGTTTTTTTAAAAAATAGCTTTATTCTCAACAATTCCAGAAAGAATGTTAACTTTATAATTGTCTATGCTTTTCTGTGCAGCATTTTCTATCATTTTTACTATATAGCTTCCAAATCATGACAGGAATCCATTTAGAAAAAGACAAATATAAAAAAAATAATTAGTCTCCTTCCATGACTGTCTAAAAGTCCTTGTGTTAATACAGGAAATCAGCAAAATATATATATCAGTGAAATTTTTACTGCAATTTTTCTACTCAAGAATTTGCAAAGTAACTTTTCTTTGTTCATTTATGAATAAATTGTAAAAAGAAGGCTCTACTGAATAAATACTTCAAGAGATGTTTATCAAGGTGACTCCATTTATACCATGGCAAAATTCTTGGACATATAAGCCATGGATTTCTGCCAGTGATATAGAGCTATGCATACAATATACTGTAGGATGGCTCTAAAGCAACTTTACTTTTTGTTAAAAGTGCTACTCTTGTGGAATAAGTAAGTTCTGGGAAACAAAATATTATTCAGAAGATGCTCAGGCAAGCTCTTCCTTGATTCACTGAAATATAAAATAGAAAGCACAGTTAAGCTTGTGAGATTTTGTTATTTAACTATCATGAGTCGCTTTGCAAACCCTGCTCACAGCCAGTCAAGAAGCAACCGGGGAGGGAATGGGTTGTAATGCAAGGGAGGGGGTGATGGAATGCAAGAGCAACGACTCAGCTGTGAGACATACCCATGTTCCAAGGTCACCTGCTGAGTGGATTTTGGATTGCAGCTTGGGCACTCGCCATCACTGTACTAGGTGATGGAAACATAACTTCATATGGAAGCAATATATTTAACAGTGGTTGCCATATCGAACAGTAAGCTGCAAAAGCCATATGCCATTTTAATTGAAATAAATTATAAGTACAGGAAAACTGATGATGTCTTGAGGTAAGGAGAAGGAGCACTGCCCTCAAAAATAATATAATAACATGAGGCCAAGCTGTCACAGTTCCATTGCCATTAATGCTTGCATTACTGATTGCTTAAGCAGTTTTCTAGTCCTGTTTTAAAAATTATTAGTATACTACCATTCAGGCTTAGTTGGCTGGAATTTGGGGATCCTCCTAATTCCAAGGCATCAAATCAATGCAAATTGGTCTGCCCTCCAGTATTTTTAATTTAACTGAATAGAATTTCAAATTCACATTTGTTATTTGAAATTCTCACTAATTTATATTTAATACCCAAAGTGTCCAGATTCTAAACACTGAATATATTTTCTCTGTAAAAGAAAATGAAATTGAATATAGCCACATGTAGTCTATGTATCTAATCTCTCTATGTATGTAAACTATAATCAGACTGTTTCCTCTAATTGAATAGATAAGTATGAAATTTATCTAGTTTTGGAAGGAAACCTTTGTACTTTCCTATCTACTTTATAGTAAGAGAAGTATTTAATAAAAAAATAGTGTCACTGTCACCTAATACAACATATATTGGCAAGCAGTCACAGATACAGATGAAATAGTGCAGAGTAAGACAAAGAATGATGGTTCTGCTATTTTTCCCTTGACTTTTTATAAGTAGTTAAAGAAGACACACTTCCAAACAATCGCAGAGAATTGCACATTTTGACCATCATCACCAAGAAGCTTAAATGCCACTTTAGTGAAAATTAATTAGCATTTATTCATTTCAAATTATTTACTTCAGGTTTGTGTTCGATCTTAAACATAAATTTAAAATTCAGTGTTGATTGGATATATTTAATAAGCTGCATAAACCAGCAGTCATTCTAATCTTTTGAATTATTCCAAATGTAAACAAGTACATTGTTTTCTTAATATCTCTGTTCCACAACCAGTTGGAACTGATCTGAATATTTGGCTTTAAGATTTTTGGTTCACTGTCAATGTACAATTGGAAAAGAAAGATCCACAGGAATAAAACAAACTCCTTCCAATGGAAATCTGACAGTGTGGCCGTCCGTACATAACTTGTTCTGTTCTGTTATTATATGAAATTCATGCACAAATCAAGTGAACCTGTGGGTTTCTTTGAATGTTTTTTCATACCATAAACCAAACTCTGTAACAAAGTATAAGAACTGATGGAAGAGCTTTGACATTTCTTATGCTTTGAATTTCTTAACCTTTAACTTGGAAAGCATCAAATGCCACCATTTAAATGTAACTGGAGGAAGCAATGCTTGAAAATCAAGAAGAACCTATTCCAAAAGATCTTGTATTTCCATTGTCCCATACCTAGCAACCTTGTGACTTTTATTTTTTTCAAAGCCAAAAGTTCAGCTCTCCTGATAAGAAAGTATTCTGTGCCTTGTGGAACTGAATCTGTTGAAATGCTGCACCAAGTTCAAAATGTCAAGTTGTGTGGGAAAAAGTGGGAAAATGCACTCCGACTTATGCCCACTGAATCCTTTTTCTTAATCCTTTCCTTAACAGAAGACCTTTACTCAAGGAGTTCCTCTTTAATGCCACGCTGAGAAGCTGTTGTTTATGTGCACATAGAAATAAATCAAATATGTTGCTGGCTAACCCAAAATGTGTGAGTAATCATATATAGTCTACTAACAAAGCTGATATTACTGTTTTATATGAAAAAGCAAAAAATATAACCTTCAGTATTTCCAAACTTAAATGGCTTCAGCTTCCTTTTTCTGTAAAGCCACAGCTCAGCAATTTATCTAGAAAAAGCTCAGATCAGGCAAGTATTTAAGAGAGGTAGATTTTCGAATGCACAAGAATTTTTGCTTTCAAAAATGAATTTCTAATTTTTTTTTTAAAAAAAAGTTCAACATTTAACTCTAAATATTACCATATAAGCCAAGAAGTATTTCATTTCTCTTTGACATCAAAAACTGCTTTGTGCAGTAAAAAGACTTTTTGATAATATAAAATATATCATTATCTCATAAAATGAGAAGAAAATGTTACAAGTTTGTTACAACTCTGTTGGAGTCTAGTTTGGACAAGCTTGGATATCAGATTTCACACACAACCTCAACTAAAATAAATAGACTGTGTGATGCCTGAAAGATAAAAACTCACAACAGTCAAAAGAGATGGCCAAATGTGTCTTACCTTGAAATGAATTAGCACTTGGATGGCAACTACTAGGAAATCCTAGTTCTATAGGCTACATTATGAAATTGGGGGGAAAGTCCTATAGGTAAGCAGTGGCAAAGCACTCCTATATGTTGTCTGCATGGTTGTGTAGGAGTGAAGCCTAGATCAAGGAAGACTTTGATTTTTAACAATAACGTAATCAATGTTCTAGCCCAGTGAGATCCAGGTACATTTATACACCTACAGAGGTTACAGCCCCATTCACTTCAGCTGTGGAGATAGGCTTCTAATATGCATTGGGTCCTAACATGCACGACCATTTTTGGTGTAATGGTTAAGCATCAGGCTAAAAACTGGAAGGCCGTGAATTGTAGTCCCACTTGGATCAATCATTTTCTTGTGTCCTAGGAAGAAAACAATGGCAAATCACTTCTGAAAAACCTGGCCAAGAACATGTCCAGGTTAGTCTCCAAAAATTGGACACAACTGAATGGAGAAAAAAGAAACACACAAGGAGCATTCCACACAACTAACACATAGAAAACAATCTCAATTTATATATTTATATCCAGGAGGAATGGCTTATAGCTGTTGTGATGCTTATAATAATAAGACATATTTAATTGGAATTCTGGTTTGGTTTTTTTTTCATTTTTAAACAGGAGTTTGTGGAACCCTATTGTAGAAGTTTAAAGCCTTTCCCTCAAATGCATCCCATTTTCTATCACCAGTGCTGTGTTTCTCAATCTTGGCAACTTGAAGATGTGTGGACTCAACATACAGGCTTCAACAAGATTGAGAAACTCTACACCACAGTTTTGCCTTTTGGATCCCAAGGTTTTTTTAAACAAAACAAAACAAAACAAAACAAAATAAAACAAAACAAAAAACTAAGAACTTCTGTGGCTCAGAAAGTTTGAAAAAAACCTGGTTTTAGAAGATAGGTTGCCTTTATCTTGTCTTTAAAAAAAATATTGCCATGCAAGAGGATCCCCAAATTCCTATTCCCATAATGCTAAAATTTGCAAGTTCTATAAATTATGTATCAAATGGACTCAAGACTACAAAGCTAATGCAATAAAATGTTTTAATCCCTAAGGTGGAATACAAACAGAAGGATATCTCCCCCCACCCCTCTCGTTTTTTTTTAATGAGTGTTTTTTTTCCCTGTCACTCTGCTGATTCCAAATGCATTTTCATCTTTCTCTTTTCTTTCGGAACCCAATCCACCTTGAGGCTTTTTTATGGTTCTGAGTTAATTCTCATGACAAACTCATTTCTTTTCCTCCTCTCGCTGTGTAGGTCTAAGACTGTTAAAGCTATAATCTGGATATCAAGCAGACAAGGAAGAACTTTCTATCTCTTCCCACAATTTCTTTGTCAATTTACCTACCATCTCCAAGAAATTTATTTTCTGCACTTTACAATTCATCTGTTTACCTTAGCAACTTTGACTTTTCCCACCTTGCAATAACTTCACTGCAGCTACTTACTTACTGATCACACATTTCATAACCATGTAGCTTTGTGCTACAGATGAAAAATAAATAAATAAAACTTGTAATATCAGCCAAGCTAAAATACTACTTTTAAAAAAAACAGTACTACACATGCTACTGTAAAAATGACATTCAATACATTAGCTTTTTTATTTTAAAAAGTCCATTAATTATACAGAGAAAAAGAGAAATCCAGATGCAGATGTTTGTAATTACTGGAAACTATATGCCTGAAGAGTCTTTAAAGCTTTAATCCATAAATAATAAAACGCGTTCTTGAAAACATCAAATTCTAAAAGCAAATATCATGCATCTAACGCTTAATTCACCCTCTAGTCAATTAAAAAAAAACAATGCATAGAGATCTTGGAGGTCTTCTAGTCCAACCTATACCAGGAGTGTCAAACTCACAATGTCATGGGACGTGTCGTGAGGTATCATGCCTTTTTTTTCCATTGCCAGCAATGGGGCTGGCAGTTTGACATCCTTGCCCTATACAATTTCAGACAAGAAGTTGTCCAGTCTCTTCTTAAAAACCTTCAGTGATGAAACACCCACGACTTTTGAAGGCAAGCTGTTCCATTAGTTAATTGTCCTCACTGTTAGGAAGTTTCTCCCTAATTCCAGGTTGCTTCTTTCCTTGATTATTTCCATCCCTAGTTTCCAGTCCTGCCCTCTGGTGCTTTGGAGAATAAGTTTTCCAGTGAATGACCAAATAATCTAGTGAAACTAAGATCTGTGTTAAGATCTTTAAGGGCCAAACCTTTTAATCCTAATATCTATATAGCCTCTAGGAAAAGAACTGAATCTGCAGAGGTTGCATATGTTTTAAAGTCCAGAAGGAAATATCGGAAGCAATAAGGCAAAACTGTACTGTAACCATTCTGTTAATACAAGAGTGTTAGTGTTTTTATGTTGGATGCTCCTCAGATTTCCATTACAGAGGACAGACAGCTCTTAAAGTTTACATCCTCAGAGACATTGTGAAGATGTTATTTTTATCACTACATTTCCCTGACAGACTTGCTCATGAAAGGCAGAGAAACCTGATTTTGAATAAAGTGTATTCACAACACAGTTCTTTCTTTTCCATCTGCTTGGTCTCTTGGGTACCAAAAGTATTTAGATTATTTTTTTAAAAATTAAATATGCCATCTGAATTTTTAACAGTTTATTTATTAGTATTCTACTAATTTTTACTATATGTTTGATACAATGGTATTTCTACACTATTGATTAAAGATTAACACTAATGTTTGGATAAGCTTAGTCCACTGAAGATAAAGCAATAAATATTGTATCAATATCAATTATAATTTAAAATGTCAATGTTAATGAATGTAAAATTATTTCATCCTTAATTGAGTATAACAAACTGCTTCCGATAGCATCGAAGTATTTCTCATATAATAAAGACTTTTGCCTTAAGGTGATTACGGAATAATAAGATTTCCATTGTAATGTTATTTAAGGTCGTTTGTGCAGGGTGAAAAAGGGGAAAAAAGAATTTAAAGCAAATTTGACAACATTTAAAACGCCAAAGAACAAAGAAAGAAAAAGAAAAGGAAAAACTATTTAATTTCTAACTTCTGCTGAATTAGAATATTTATAAGCATTAGGGTCTCCTATAAATGTTTATATTTGCCATGCCACATGATGTATTGTATATATGGAAATCATTCTTGCTTAAACCTGGTTAAACTTCTGCTGTGAATATGTACTGCTAATTTTGGCATAGCTGCTTATTCTCCAAGTTTAAGTTCCCAGTCAGATATTATCAGAATTATATCTTTCTCCCAATTTTGAGCCAAGTATCCAAAGGTGCTTTTTCGAAAGGCAACTGGACTTTGTTTTTCGTTTAAGATGTTTCACTTCTCATCCAAGAAGTTTTTTTCACTTCTGTCAATTATTTTATTGTCCCCATTCTTCCCATTTTTGCACTATGACTATTTTTTTAAACAATTCTATTCTATCATGCGGGGTTTTTGCTTGTTTGTTTGTTTGTCCTGTCTCTGTGTCATATCTTAGTAAGAGTATATATATGCAATCTAAACTAAATAGCATTGGTTTTTGTTCAAGCATTTTAAATTCTTTTTTCTTAATGTCCCTCCTTTATTCTTGATTGTATTATTTCAGTCTTTTGTAACTACAACAACCATGGCATATTCCAGTATCACTCTTCTAGAGTTCTCTTTGAAATTCTGATTTGTGTCAGTTGGAATTGATGTTTTATTTTGGATGATATATTTTATAATTGCAATTAATTCTCACCAAGATAGTTTTACATTCCTTTGCCTTTCAAGGTCTTTTTTTGATTTCTTGCCATAATTTAACATAGTTATTATGATGTACTTGATTGTTGCCTGTCAGATGGAAACCAATGCATTTCAATATTCTCCTGCAGAATATTGATTTCTCTTTGCATTAAATATCTTGTGATTATTTTTGTGTTTTGAATGTTGGTTTCCTATCCAGAGAATTTTCCAAAACTATGAATTGTTTTCATTAACTGTTTTATTGTCTTTTGTGTTTCTGTGATGGTTAATACTACATTACATTCCATAACATTCGAGGTTTTTCTCTTTATGAATTTTGAGATCTGTTATTTGTTTATTGCCTTGAGCTTTTTCTACCAGTATTAATTAATTAATTAATTAATTAATTAATTAATTAATTAATTAAATTTGTTTGCTACCCATATAACTGCAAGGTGAATCATTATAGTCTAATGCAATGATGAATAGTAAGGGAGAGAATGGACATCTTTGCCTTGTACCTTTAAAGAATTGGAAATCTGCAGAAAGAGCTTCATTAGCTATAATCTTTGCTTTTTGCTATTGGGATATCCTTTTAACCCAAGTTCGAAACTCTTCTCTGCCGTTCATTCTGTTCAATACAGCCAGCAGGAATTGCTATGGAAAATTTTCTTTCTCTGCATCTAAAAAAATAGTGCAACCGGTTCGGCAAACTCAATAAAATGTTAGCTATTGGTTCTGCCAAACCTGTGCAAACTGGCTGAATCCCATTTATATATAAAGGTAAAGGTAAAGGTTCCCCCGCACATGCGTGCTAGTCGTTTCCGACTCAAGGGGCCAGTGCTCATCTCCGTTTCAAAGCCGAAGAGCCAGCACTTGTCTGAGGACGTCTCCGTGGTCATGTGGCCAGCATGACTAGACGCCAAAGGCGCACAGAATGCTGTTACCTTCCCACCGTAGTGGTCCCTATTTGTCTACTTGCATTTTTATGTGCTTTCGAACTGCTAGGTTGGCAGAAGCTGGGACGAGTAACAGGCGCTCACTCTGTTACGCGGCACTCGGGATTCGACCTGCCAAACTGCCGACCTTCTGATCGACAAGCTCAGCATCCTTACCCACTGAGCCACCGCGTCCCTGCATTTATATATACTATAACATTAATTATAAACTTACTGTTGTCCTTAATATTTTTCTTTAGGATAAAACCAGTTTAGTCACTATATATAATATTTGAAAGACATTTTTTAAGCTATCAGCTTGTAAAAATCTTTCAGTCTCCATTCAGTATTGAATCAGAATAGAGCTGGAAGGGACCTTCAAGGTCTTCTACTCCAACCCCCTGCTTAAGCAGGAGACCCTATACCATTTCAGACAAGTGATTGTCCAGTCTCTTCTTAAAAACCTCGAGTGATGAAGCACCCACAACTTCTGAAGGCAAGCTGTTCCACTGGTTAATTGTCTTCACTAATTGTTTCTCCATAATTCAAGGTTGCCTCTCTCCTTGATTAGTTTCCATCAATTGTTTCTTGTCCTGCCTCTGGTACTTTGGCAAATAAGTTGATACCCTCCTCTTTGCAGCAACCTTTCAAATGCTGGAATACTGCTATCATGTCCCCCCTAGTCCTTTTTTTCTCTAAGTAAGCCAAATCTATGTCCTGCCACCTTCATATGTTTTTGTCTCCAGGACTTTAATCATCTTAGTTACTCTTCTTTGCACTTTTTCCAAAGTCTCAAAATCTTTTTTGTAATGTGGTAACCAAAACTGGATGCAGTATTCCAGGTGTGGCCTTACTATGGCTTTGTAAAGTGGTACTAATAGTTCATGTGATTTTGATTCTATGCCTCTGTTTATACAACCAAGAATTCTATTAGCTTTTTAGCTACTGCTGCACACTGCTGGCTCATATTTAAATGATATGAGCTAGCAGTGGGCAGGACTACAAGATCCCTCTCACAGATGCTGTTTTTGAGCCGGGTTTCTCCTAATCTTAGTGTCTCATAAGCTTTCACCTAAGCTTAGTGTCATCTGCAAATTTGATGAGTTCCCCTTCTATTCCCTCATCTAAGTCATTTATGAAAATATTGAAGAGTACTGGGCCTAAGATGGAACCTTTGGTACTCCACTGCTTACTTCCCTTCATGTAAATGTAGTACCATTAAAGGATAACTCATTGAAGATGGTTTGTTAGCCAGTTACAAATCCATCTGGTGATGAGGTTGTATAGGGTTTCCTGCCTGAGCAGGGGGTTGGACTAGATGACCTCCAAGGTCCCTTCCAACTTATTATTATTATTATCCCACATTTTTTTAGCTTACCAAGAAGTAGATTGTGGTCTACTTTGTTAAAATGCCTTGCTGAAGTCTAAGTATACTATATCCACACCATTTTTTTTATTATCTTTCACTTTTGTTGCAAGTTTTTGTTCATTCTGAGCCTTTTCTTTCCTGACTTCCTCTTTCAATATTTGGGCTATCTGCCGATACTCTACCTTAGTTATGTGTCCCTCTTTCCATGTTTTGTACTTACCCCACACACCCCACACCTTCACACGTTGGGGCCCCTGCAGCCAGCCCGTGCCCCACCACTTGCCTCACCTCACCACAATGGCAGCAACAGCAGCCCCATCCAGCTGGAGTCCACATTCCTGCTCACCTACTCTGTCCCGCTGTCTGCTTGCCCATGGCTGCAACGGCTTACAGAGCTTCCCAGGCAGATGCTCAGGAGGAGATGGAAGGTTGGTGCTGCCCCACATGCTCTGCAGGTGACCCCCACCCTGCCACCTGTCTTGCCTTATCTTGTGGCAGTGGTAACAGCCCATCGGATGTGTCACATCGCCACCTCTCTCAACCTGCTAGACACCCACCAAAGCCACACAGGGCAGGGAAAGCATGCATCGCTTGGTCCTTTGGATGCCCCACCTGTCTGTGCCACTCTCATCCTTGTCTGAAGGGCACGTTTTGCTGGCACTGCCACTGCCACCCAAGCAACTGTCCTGGGATGTCCACGGAGCAAGGGGATGGCTAGCAACCTCACTGATGCCAGGCTCTGAAGTCAACCCCATGGCTGCCTTACCTGGTGCCCTCTCCTCTACCTCATTCTTTCAATTTGTCCCTGAGAGGTAGAAGGAAGCAGTGATGGTGGCGATAGCTTCTGAAATTGATCCATGGAAGAACGGACAGCTGAGGAGGTACTTTCTTTCCTTTCAGCTCCTTCTGCAGTTGCCAAATGAGCCAAGTGGTAATTGCTTGGGAAGAAAAGAAGGCAGTGGAGTGAAGAAATCTTCCTCTGATTGCTTCTTACAGGGAGCTTTTGGTTTCAGCAAAAATTCAGAAGTCCTGGGCTGGCTTTTGAAGGATTCCACTCTGGGAAGAGGGGCTGGGCCATGGGGTCCCAGTACCTGAGAAGCTCAAGCACTGGGCCGGTCACACAGGGCCCTGGGCAACTCACTCTGGTCCCACCCCCTCTACTGGAGATCCCTGGATCCCCCCAGCCCCACCCAAGCCCCCCAACATGAGCAGCATCAAGCTGGCCATGCCCCCCATATCCCCCCAGGTAATACTAAGATAAATGCGTCCATCTGGCTGACAATCTTAATGGACTTATTTTGGGAGTAGGGCTTATATTATGAGCAGCCTGAAAAAAATCATGTTAGGGCTTATTTTCCAATTGGCTCTTATTTTGGGGAAAACATGAAACATGCTGATTTCTTCTTGGATTTCTTGTTTTTATCTTTCAGTGGTATTGTGCTGGACTGGGCTTTTATGATCACATTTTTCAGAGTTTCCCTTGCTTCTTAAGTTGTTTTTCCCTTTAGGATTTTCATCCATAGATTATTTTCTTAGACTTTCTCTGAGTTTGTTAAAATCAGCTCTTTTGGAATTTAAGACACTGGCTGGATTATGTTCTATTGCTTTAGTTTGCATTATATTGAATTGCAATATGATGTGCTCACTCTTGCTCAAAGTTCCAGCAACTTCAACTCCCTCTATCACTTCTTCTCTATTAGTAAGAATTAGGTCCAGTATAGTTTTTTCTCTAGTTTCCCTCCTATACCTTTTGGATCACAAAGTTGTCAGCCTGGTTGGTTAGAAATCTGTTTGATCTCCCACTTGCTGCAGAATTTGTCTCCCAGTTAATATCAGGGTAGGTAAAGTCTCCCATTACTATGGTGGTATATTTCCTACATACCATGTTTCCCTGAAAATAATACCCCACCTGAAAATAAGCCCTATCCCCAAAATAAGCCCTAGTTTTGGGGCGAGGCGGACACCTAAAAATCAAGCTAGGATGTGGGTGGGGGGATGGAGCTTACTATTGCAGCCAGGCCTCCCATGGATTGACACTTGCTTTGCCAGCTCACTTCTTCTGCAGCTGAAGGAGCAGCTTCATTCTGCCGCTATGGATGGAGCTCAGGCCTGCATTTTGTAGTCAGAGGCCTTTCCAGAAAGCCTGTGCAGCTGAGAACTGAGCTATGATTCAATAGTGAAATGCAGGCCTGAGCTCCATTTTCAGGGGCAGAATGAAGCTGCTCCTTCAGCCACAGAAGAAGTGGGCAGGCTGGGTGAGGCTGTCGATGTCGCAGTCATGAGGTGAGTGGAAAAGACACTCTTCCCCCCCCCCTCTGAACATAAGACCTGGTGCTTCTTTTGAAGGCAAATAAATAAGTAAGCCTGGCTCTTATTTTGGGGAAAACATGGTACATTTGTTAATTGTTTAGCAAAAAGTTCATCTATTTCTTCTGCTAGGTTGGGTCACCTATAGTATACGCCTATATCAATGTTATTCTTTTTCCTTTTATATTGACCCGTATGGATTCCAGGAGGTATTCATCCTTGGTTTTGTGGATTTCTGTAGAGATGTAATGATCTTTTATATATCATGCAACTCCACCTCCTATTTCGTTAGGTCTGTTTCTTTTGAATATTTTGTATCCCTCCATCAGTACATTCTAGTCATGAGTTTCTCCCCATCATGTTTCCGTAATGGCAACTATATCATATTTACTTTCATCTACTAGTGCTTCAAGTTCACCCTGTCACGACGTCCTCTGCGACGAATCACAAGCGCTCCAAAGGTACGGGTGACCAGGTTTATTTCTCACACACACCGCGGTAAAGTCAGTGTTGAGGCATCCAGCCTCAACGCTCTTTTATCGTGCAGCTACACCCTAACCCCACCCCTTCAAAGCAAACCGGCATCTGCCCGCCTCCCCATAAAAGCCCCACCCATCACCCTGCACAGCCACCACCCACCGCGTGCGTTTCTGCGGCCCGCCGGGCCCTCTCCCAGGTAAGGCCTGTCCTTCCGCCTCCATTCGCCTCCCTTTCCGTCCCAATGTTGCTACTGTGCTCTCCCACCCTGCACGCCCACACGAACGCCCAGCCAGAAGGAGAGGCAGCATGGGCATGGCCACCCCACCGTCCATGGCTGCCTGTGGCAGGTCAGTTCCTCCGGCCGCTCCTCCATTGTCCTTTACTTTTCCCGGCTCCGGCTGCTCCTGTGGCCCAGCAGGGCGCTGGCATTGCTCCCAGGAACCGGGTGCGGGCGCGGGTGCAGCCCGTGGCTCTGGGCCCAGCTGCTGGGGCGCGGGGGGTCGGCCAGTGCAGGCGTGCCCACCGGCTGGCCGATGGGTGTCCGGAGCCATCCCCGTCGGTGGGGTGAGAGCGCGCCCATCAGTCGCCCGGTTGTGAGTGCGCCGGCCAGCTGCGAGGCGGAGACCCGACGTTGCGCACGTAGGCCGGGCGAGGCTGCACCCATCAGCTGGTCAGCGGAAGCCCGACGCTGCATCTTCAGGGTGTTTGTGGCTGGCGGCTCCGGCTGGCTGCTCCGGCGCGGCGTGGCCACCGGGACCCAACACGGCCAGCATGGACGTCTGCTGGCCGGTAGCGAGTTGCTGCGGTCTGGGAGTGCAGGTGAGCGCAGGAGATGGCAGTCTGCTGGGGGAGGGAGGGGCCGCTTCCCCGCGCCGGCGGAGAGAGCGGCGGAGACGGTGTCGAGGCCTGGATGCTTGGCAAGCCGGCGGGGCTTGACATATTTCTTCTGCTAGGTTGGGTCACCTATAGTATACGCCTATATCAATGTTATTCTTTTTCCTTTTATATTGACCCGTATGGATTCCAGGAGGTATTCATCCTTGGTTTTGTGGATTTCTGTAGAGATGTAATGATCTTTTATATATCATGCAACTCCACCTCCTATTTCGTTAGGTCTGTTTCTTTTGAATATTTTGTATCCCTCCATCAGTACATTCTAGTCATGAGTTTCATCCCATCATGTTTCCGTAATGGCAACTATATCATATTTACTTTCATCTACTAGTGCTTCAAGTTTACCCTGTTTTTTCCCTAAACTTTGAGCATTCATGTATAGAGAATGAGTCCTTTATGGGTCTTGGGTTTGTTTCTTATATCTCCTAGTTTGTATCTGGATTTTCCATTCTTTCCATCTCTTCTTCTTCTTCTTCTTCTTCTTCTTCTTCTTCTTCTTCTTCTTCTTCTTCTTCTTCTTCTTCTTCTTCTTCTTCTTCTTCTTCTTCCTCCTCCCCTACCTCCTTATGTGATTTGTTATCTAGTGGTTTTTGCTTGGAATTAGGTTCTAAAGGTCTTGAAAATTGGCCCCCTCCCACTGAATTTTATTTTAAAGCCCTTCTGATAAGATGAGGCAGTCATTTTCCGAATATATTGTTCCCAGTTCTTGTGAGATTCATTCTATCCCTTGCCAGTAGCCCTTCATGTAGGTAATGCAGATCATTATCTAGGAAATTGAAGTTCTCTTGATGACACCAGTTTTTAAAACAGTGGCTCATTTCTAAATTTCTTTACTCCCTCATTGGATGTTGGCCTTTTGTTGGAAGTATAAATGAAAACAACACTTGAGCTATTAATTCCTTAACTTTCTTCCCTAGCTGTTAAAAATCTCGTTATTGTTTTTAGATTCATTGTTGTATCATTGGTCCCCACGTATAGGAGAAGAAAGGGGTAGTAATCCATGGGGTTGATTGAATTGGATCTCCTACCACCAATATTTGCCCTTCTTTTTCTAGGAGAGTCTGGGATACTATTCTTCCTGTCACCGGGATGCTGGCTAAAAAGAAATGTTTCCTTTTTAGAAACTACTCTTTTATAGGTGTCTGCATATTTTCTTCCATGGGGAGGCTATGAAAGCAATTGCTGAGTTCCAGAGGGACTTCACTAGGGTGGGCTAGGGCAGATAGTAGAGGCTTTGCTCTTGGTTGCTATTTTCTTCTGAAAGTGACATGTTTCCATTGATCTTCCTATTTAGGTTCATATATATATGATCATTTTTTCAGAAGCTGTTTGTTCCCTATTGTGTGCAGTTTGGGTGTATTGATTTCCTTCTTTTTGTTCATATATGGGCCATTTTTTTTAGAAGCTGCTTGCTTCCTATTGTTTAATTTGGTGTAGTCTTCTTGTTTAGGTTGGAGGTTCTCGCTTTGTTCATTGAGTTTCAGATGACTAGAGTTGTTTCTAGACCCTTTACTTATTCTTCTAGTAATTCATATGATTTACATTTGATACGTATATAGTTTGGGTCTACTGTTGGCATACGCTCAAACATATGACATATTTTGCAAATCACTATAATTTCAGTCTCTATGTCCATGATTTGTTTTGTTAAAAAATTAAAACATTCTAAAAATGTATTTTCCCTGTTGCAAAGTGTCAGTTTACAACAGTTTACAAAAGTTTCTTCTCTGTCTTAAAAAAAATCATCACTATCTTCCCTGTTTAAATGTCTGTCTCTTTTTCTGTGGTTTTTTTCCCCCTTCAGTAGGATGTACTGAAATTGGTCTACTTGATTGTATTTTCCCTCCATTGTTCCCTTTCTTGTAAATCAAAGCTATGTATGTCTCTTCCATTATTGCATTTCTTTTAGTATCATTCATTATATTCTTTGCACTGTTGAGCTACATACCCATCTGGGCCTGGTGCTTTTCCTAAATTGTATTGTTTTATTGCTTTCTATTTCTTGGGCAATTAAACAGTAGATGTACTTAGTATTTACCTGTGTTGATCATTAAATTCTTAGATAACCAACTTTTCAATATATTTAGTGTCATTGATTTCAGTCTCAGAAGACAATTTACCAGTCTTCAGAGAAGCACTGAAACTTATTTTAATAAGATTGTAAATTGGGTTTTGGTAGGACTTGATTCCTTTCTGCCCAGATATTTATCAAGTCAGTGGCATTTCAGCCTTCTAAAAATTATTTTTAATAATTTTATTTGCTTGTTATTTGTGAACATTTAACTGATAATTAAAAATTCAACAGAAACTATAAATTTAAAAATATTATTAGAAATAATCAAAATTATATTAAAATGAATAGACAATTCATCAGTATCATGCCTTAAATTAACATTCATAGAGATGAATGCAGTTTTTTCAGCAGTGCAATAGTTGATCTTTTATTCATATTTTATGCAGAAGGTATATCCTTCTAGGGATGTGAGAAACCTCAAAGGAGTGATTGGATTCAATTAAGCTTAGATCGAAGCTCTCCATCAAAGCAGATTTGTGAATCAAAGTGGGAAGCTGCTTCGAAGCAAAAAATCAAATCAAATGATTATGGAGCACTTCATAACCTACCAAAGCAGTTACAGATTCAACAACTATTTTGACTGATCTTTGGGACTTTACAAACAAAACCACCTTCACTTCCATATAAGAGCAAAGATAGCTGGGCACAGAGTTGTGTGATGTGATATCTGTTATTGATACGAAAAATTAATGAATGAGAGTCATCGTCTCATTAAGGTTTCTGCCTATTACAACAAGGATAGGGTGGGCAAGATCAACAAGGTTATGAATTTCCTTAGTTGTCAAGTCTTTTTTGTAGCCTCATGCAAGCCTTAACTTTTTTAGATTTTTGAGCTGGTTCTGCCCTCTCCTCTAGAGTTTGAATATGAGTCAGAGCTGATTATCTCAAAATGTAACCTTTTAAATTCTGTATGACTGGGACAGGCTTCAGCCCCTGCACGCTGAGTCGGGTATCATGCTGTTGCTGTTGTTGTTATTTACCATAATACTGTTGTACATACTGCCAGCTGCTCACAGAAAGCCATCAAAGCACTCCAATGCAAACTAATTCAGTAATATAGCAGTAAAAATACTTACCTATGTCCAGTCTCATTGGTGACTTTAGTAGGCTAAAGAAGTTTTTCCTGAAAGATGTGATATGAGTGGTAACTGAATCTTTTGTGGCAGAGACTATTCCATAATGAAGGAACTGCAACATAGGAGCATTATCTCTATGTACCCTCTCAGTGTCTCAGACATGGAGAACGTAAAGTATCTCTTCATAAGTTGAGTGTACAGGATGATCCAGTTATACTTGATGGAGATAGTCTTGAATATGCCAAAGAGCCAAACCATGAAGACCTTTATTGTCTAAAGCTAATAATTCAAAGCAAACTCAAAAATATTCTACATGCTTGGGCCAGAGAATTAAGTGTTATGGGGTTGTAAAATTCCCATCTACTAAAAGGCAAATCATCACACTTTGCACAAATTGTAATTTCCAAATGGTCTTCAAAGGCAGCCTCATGTAAAATATATTACAGTACACAATTTAGAGATGATAAGGCGTGAGTTACTGTTCCTAAAATCTGTAACTGTTCCAAACATGTATTGTTTTTAGAAGAAGGGGACAAAATGCTATAAATGCCACTTTTTCCTAGGCAGCTCTTTCGTTGTATCTTGTATCCTGTGACTTACTGTGCTGAACTATTTTTGTTTCCTCTGCTAGTTAAACAACGAATACTGCCAACAAGCCATGAACCAGAGACAACCTACTCATGCTAATGATAAATCAAAATTTCTATGGAGGCAAAATACTTAGTACACTGAAAACATTATATCTGTTTATCTGAATTTTGCCAGGGTTAATGTCCTCTAAAGTGGCTGAAATTACTCTTCTTTTATCTGCTTGTGTCAACATACAGTTCAGTTGCAGGTCCTTTGGTGTTTTATCATTACAGACTGCAGTCATTTTTAAACTGGTTACCAAATATCAAAATGGGTTCATTTGCCTCCCCTTTAAAACTCATAATGCATATAATCCTGACTCTTGAATCTTTAGTCAGAAATATATCAAAGTTGACTTGCATAAGTTTATTTCATAAAATGTACTGCATTTGTATGGTGACATGTTCTGGATGCCAGGCATGAGTCACCACTCTCTGGTTCAAGTGGCACCAAGTCACTGGCACCCTCTGTGACTGGAAGATCCTGCTGCAGCTTAAATCTAAGGTCTAGCAAAGAGCTATTTGCCCAATGGCACTCTATGGGGTGGAATGCTAGCCAAAGGCTGCAGTGGTATGGACATGTGGTCAGAGCTGATGTGCAATCTGTCATAAGGCAAGCACTTACACTTAGCCCAGATGGCCAGCGGCTCCAAGGATGGCTGAAAAAGTGATGGATGGACTGCTTGTATGAAGACTTGAAAGCCATAGGTATATGCCCAGCCAATTCTGCAGACTGGGCAAAATGGTGAGTGAAATGGTGAGTGGAATGTAAAATCAGGGACCCTGTGATATGACAGGAGTAACGCAAAGAATAAGTTTATGACTTAATACATATAGGCTGTCATCCAGGTACTGATATTATTCTGATATTATGTATGATGTAAGTTTTTCTGATAAATATGACTCTCCGGGTCCAGTTGGAAAACTAGAGAAAATTCTCTAATTTTCCCTTGTCATCACAGTCACCTGCAGGTCACTTATTCCATCCTCCACCAAATTCCTTCTTGATATAATCTTCTTCCAATCAAGAAACAACCAAGAAATCATGAGAAGGAAAGAAGGAAAAAATGTTGGATGAAGAAGATGGCACAGTTAAAGAAGATATATATTTGTCATGAAACAGAGGCAACTAATTGCTGGGGAGAAATGGCCTCTTTCGTGGCTTGTGTTTATGTTTTCCAGAGACATCATTTAACCATCATTGCTGACAAGATGCTGAATATAACTCATCAGAAATTTGAAGCAGCTCAGAATTAACTGCTGAATTAACTATTGGATCTAGCATTCTATTCTTACAGAGGCCAACTAGATGTCTGTAGGACATAAGCAGGGCATTTCAACAATAGCAGCCTGCCTATTTCTGTGCTCCAGCAACTGTTATTCAGAGGCAAACAGCATATGAAAGTTTATGTAGTCACTATTAATCTTATAATCAATTATTTGTTGAAAGCTATCCAGGTGGGCATCTTCTGATAATGAAATTCATATGATTCTCATTTTTTTAAAGTATTATGCAGCAAAATATCACTGAGAAAGAGAATGTATTGGATTGGTGACTGAAGGAACTAGCATAGTAATAAAAAGTGGCTATTGGGATATTATTCAGTAATACATATAAAGTAATTACTTTTGTCTTCTTCAACTAAAATTAAGTAAACAAGAAGAAAGATTATTGAGTCATGTTGCCATATTGTACAAACACTCCCCCAAATGAAATATTCTTCATCTTTTATTGTCATTGTTATCCCCTTAAATGTGTGTCTTATTTTGCCCTTCCTTTTATTAAATGGTGCTTCTTCCTTTTGTTGTTAACATTTTGTTTAATTGAGCCTTATGCAAACTGCAAATTACTTTGAAGATAATGTTAATATAGAAAAGGAGGGATGAACTTTATATGTGAAGATATGTCCTATTTCCTGTTTGCCCACTTTAAGCATAGTCTATTTAAAACACAGATTTGGTCACATATGTAGAGATAATCTTTTCCAATACGCCATTAGTAATTAGTTCTTTTTATATATTTTGGCTTTAAAGAGTATAGGAATTGTTTTAATTTATGCAGAATTTAAAATGCTGTTTTCATCTTTCTCAAAATCTATATGGGCACTGTGAAATTGATCATTCCTATTCATCAGATAAGGGTAACAATTTGATTTTTTTTAAACAACCATTCATTCAATTTCATAGTTTAATGTTTCTAGTTTCTAGTTTAATGAAGAGAAGGACTAGGGATGACATGATAGCAGTGTTCCAATATCTCAGGAGCTGCCATAAAGAAGAGGGAGTCAAGCTATTCTCCAAAGCGCCCGAAGGCAGATCAAGAAGCAACATATGGAAACTAATCAAGGAGAGAAGCAACCAAGAACCAAGGAGAAACTTCCTGACAGAACAACTAACCAGTGGAACAACCTGCCTCCAGAAGCAATGAATGCTCCAACACTGGAAGTTTTTAAGAAGAGATTGGACAGTCTTTTGTCTGAAATGGTATAGGGTTTCCTGCCTGAGCAGGGGGTTGGACTAGATGACCTCCAAGTCCCTTCCAACTTTACTATTATGATTATGATTATAGTGTCTAAGTAAGATTGAAAAATACTTCTGTTTTATTTTTTTCTTTGAAAAGCCTTCATTTCTGATTTCAAGCAATTCCATCCTATTAAGCTTGCTGTTCTCAAGCTGTCTACAGATTTAAATCTGGTTGCAATCAGTTTTTTTAGAACTCTCCATTGTCAATACTTTATATTGATAAAAATGCAATTACCTGTCAAGATTTCACTTTGTTTGTCCAAAACAAACATTGACAAAAATTTGTAATCCTTTTGTAAAGCCTTTACTCTGCCAAATTGTAATGGTTTTTTTGTTTTCTAATGAAGAATCTAAAATGTTTAAATTAAAATCATTTAATTAACTTGGGATAGATAGAGAGACAGACAGACAGACAGACAGAGTGAGCAATCAGAGGTTGTATTCCAAATTAGTCTTATCCAACAATACTCTGTCTACTCTTGTATTGTCAACAGGGATTGAATTTATCCCACTGTGACTATATAATACAACTGGAGTGTTTGTATATAATGTGCTGTCAAGTCAGCGCCAGTTCTTAGCAACCACATAGATAGATGAAGGATGAATGTGTATAAACATAAATGCACACATGTGTATGTAAAATATTCAGTATCTTTTGTGTGCTTATTATTCTGCTCAATACTCATCATAAAAACTAAGCTAACCGAAAAACAGCCTTAGCAATGTCATGATTTAGCATTAAAACTGGCTATTCTAGCCTATTTGTAATTCGGTACCTACAGTCCAAGGAAAAATGAAAAGGCTCTTGAGTTTTACTCTATGCTATATTGAGGTCTGTCTGGGAATTATATCAAGCTGGAGGGCTCCTTTTTCAGAAATCTATAAACCTGTAAATTAGAGCAGCAAGTCAGTTCAGAGGCAGAACCAAAAGTCTGATTCCCCTGGCAATACCTTGGGGAGCTCATCCTACAAATGCATAAAGGTAAGTTTATTTTTATGGAGATCTCTGAACTGACCAGCTTTTTTTGCCATTTATTACATTAAAAGGCTACCTGACACCAGAGTGATTCTGGAGAACATGCATTTTTAAAGAGTGAAAAGCAATAACAGAGGAACTATAAATATCTAGACAAGAAAACTCTATATACTACCAAAACTGAAAAAAACTAAAAAAAAAATACCCACCCACACGTATATTTTTACACTGCTGCACATGGAAGATATGGCAGCAAACCTGATGAAAAAAGGACCTGGCCACACCTTCAGAGGCAGTTGCTCTGAAATGGAGAGTCCTTGCTCTCCAATAAAATTCCAACCATTCTCCTTGGATGCAAACAAAGGCCAAGCGCATTTGGTAGCATTCGAAGAGGCATTTTTCAGCAGCATGAATACCATTTGTTTGTTTGTTTGTTTAATCTCAGTTTATACTGCTTCTCAAGTTAAAAGTCCTCATTTTAAAAAAATTAAATAGTCATTACTAATAACTGTTGTGATTCAGGGTCAGCCTGTGGGTTCGGCATTTGGGTCCGACGACTCAGAGGAGGAGGAGGGGGGTGTTGGAGAGGTTGCTGAGGGGGTTGGAGAGCTTGCTGATGAGAGCCCTCAGCCAGGCCCCTCCCACCTGGTCATGACGCAGATCCAGCTGTGTGACCCTGACAGCGTGGATGAAGATGACCCACAGCTGGCCCTGTTCAAGGACGCCTGATGCAGGAGGCAGTCAATCAGGAGTAAACAGAGGAAGGCAATGGGGCACCTCAGAAGGAGGCAGAGAGAAGCCATGCCCTGAACTGAATAAAAGGGGAATGCGTGGGAGGGCTGGTTTGCTGAAGGCAACCATTTGAATAGTTCCTGTTTCATGGTTCGTGTTTGCTATCTTTGCTCTGTTTATGTTTTTATGTTAATAAATTTGGCAGGCTTAGTTCCAGCCTCTTGCCTTCTTGTAAAAGGGGTTGTCCCTGCCTTATCTGCAGGGCTGGTAGCAGGCTGGTACAGAACAATAACTGAAGATATTTTACTATATAGAAACTAGGTAGGTTTGTAGTCAGACATTCCACACATAAGATTACACAAGGAAAATTTTAAGAGATGGATGTAATTTAATCATTCCCTCTAGTACTAGAGGGAATGATTAAATTACATCCATCTCTTAAAATTTTCCTTGTGTAATCTTATGTGTGGCAGGTTGCTTTGCAAATTGTAAAGTATCATCTCTGAAGCTGTGGATACCATGGACACAAAAATTTCCTATAGATATCATCCAAGTATCCCCTGTCCGGAGGAGATGTTTATTTTATTTATTTTATTTTAATCCCATTTATATCCCGCCCTTCTCCGAAGACTCAGGGCGGCTTACAATTTAAAGCACAAATCAATGTGCTTAGCAATAGCCTTCATTCTATGTATATGCCTGCTTATTAGGGCTTTCGCCTCCCCCATTCTGTGACATTAGAGCATTCCTCAACTACCATGCTTCAGCATCTATCTGGTGATTCAGTTTTGGTTTTGGAGAGGCATGTTTTTGTTTCTTTCTAGATGAGTGGGTGTCACCTTTCCAGCAGTTGCAGGCATGCCACATCCATTCTGCAGACTTATTGCATCCAAGAAAGGCATATTGTTGACTGCATACCTGCTGAATGTTCTCCTTCTGTCATCCGTCATAGAAGGAGATTTTTTTTAAATTCCATTTATATCCTGCCCTTCTCCGAAGACTCAGGGTGGCTTACAAGCTTAGCAGTAGCCTTCATTCTATGTATATGCCTGCTTATTAGTGCTTTCACACACCCCCCAAGTGGCATTATTACAAAGTCAGCTTAATTGCCCCCAACAATCTGGGTCCTCATTTTACCTACCTCGGAAGGATGGAAGGCTGAGTCAACCTTGAGCCTGGTGGGACTCGAACCTGCACTAATTGCAGGCAGCTGGTGTTACTTAAGGAGGCATTAGCCCACTGCTCCCCCAAGGCTCTAAGATGCCCAGAATGTTCTCAAAGTTCCCATCTGAATTTCCCCTTCCCCCAACTTTTGCTGATTCTGAGCAAGTGGGGTCTACATTTCTGCTACATAAAGTAAGAATCATGTGATTGCTTCACTGAATTCTTAAATGTTCATTTTCAGGCTGATGTTTTTCTTCCATTAGAAGCACCACTTAAGTTGGCAAAACTGCTCGAACACCCATCAGTTTGTGCAAAAACATCAGCAATATGTCAGCTGATGATGCAAAGATCAAAGAGCTTAGGGATATGAAGTCACTCATCTGCTAAATTGGCTCACCACAAAAGGCAAGATTAATTTGTATATCATCAGTTAACATGTTCTTGTTTTTGTTTTTTGCATTTATTCATAGTTATCACACTGAATAGCAATGGTGATAGTACATATTTTTATTTCCCTCCTGATCTGACCATGAAAGAACTGATTTTGCTGCAATGCATTTTAACCCTGCAAGAGAGGCTGTCATAAAAGGCACTAATATTACAGATAGTTTTGCTCAGTATGTCAATTTCCAGAAGCACTTTCCATGTAGAATTCTGATGGATATTGTTCAACTCTTGATCAACCCCCCCCCAAACACTAGTTTGCTTTCCATAGCGTATACTCTGACAGTGAAAATCTGGTCCATATAACCAAAGCTTTTGTCTCTCCTTCCCAGATAGAGGATTCTTGCACTTTTAGAAGCCTTCTGACAACCTGTACAAAGACCTAACTATGGACAGAATGCTAATTCCTCTGTCATGTTCACATTGCATCTTGTCATCATTTTTAAATGCAGTGATAATACAAGCAACTATCCAGTTAAGTGATGTTCTCTTCATGTCATTGAGAATAACTGAATCTAATTAATTACTATTACTACTACTATTACTACTACTACTCCTACTACTTCTACTACACATGCACCTGCCTTCAATGCCTCCACAAAGTCATAGAGCTTTGCCATTTGTTTGATAGCAATCTCTGTTTTTGTTGGCTCGGCTTCACAAAAGTTATTAGAGTGTGCCTCGGGTCAGCTAGTTCCTGATCTAATGCTGTTGATGGATAAAATTTAAGAGTAAATCAAAATGTTGTTTCCATCATATAGTACTTTGGCTGAATTTAGCAATTTGCCCTGTCACATTATGAGTGTTCATGCTGAGGTCAGCTATGCTTGCTTGGCAGTGCTTTCAAGGGGGGGGAGTGTATGTTGGTCATTGTGCAAGCTGCTGCCTCTATCTTTGCAGCAATGCCATTCCAAAATACTCCCTTTTCACTTTTTAGATTTTTGCAAATTGCTTTGTCAGCTTTTTTTGCTTTTGTTGGATTTATAAGCTTAGTCTATTTCTTTTTTTGTACCAAGTTAATGGTTTCATCCACTGTGTATTTTGGGCCTCATCTTTTTTCTGCTCAAGAGCAAATTTTCTCATCATCATTGGTCATAGAGTGTCCGATCTGTTGCATCACTCAATCTGAAATCTTTCTTGATACTGTGACTGCTGTAGCCGAGGGGGAGATTAGGAGTGGGGTGCAGTTTTCAATTTTAAATTGATAGTCAGATGCAACTCCTGCAACTCACAGCATCTTGACATCTTTAGCCGCACAATTTCAGGATTTGCCTTTTGGGAAATAGATATGTGTATGATATTTGTCAGATATGTGTATGATATTTGGGTAAAAATCAAAATACAGGAAGTACAAGCCTTCAAAGATCATATAAATAGCATGGACTCAAATATCAAGGTCTCTAGGGAATAATAATAATAATAATAATAATAATAATAATAATAATAATAATAATAATAATAATAATAATAATAATAATAATAATAAGTTGGAAGGGACCTTGGAGGTCATCTAGTCCAACCCCCTGCTCAGGCAGGAAACCCTATACCATTTCATATAAATGGCTGGCCAGTCTCTTCTTAAAAACTTCCAGTGTTGGAGCATTCACCACTTCTGGAGGCAGGTTGTTCCTCTGGTTAATTGTTCTAATTGTCAGGAAGTTTCTCCTTAGTTCTAGGTTGCTTCTCTCCTTGACTAGTTTCCATCCGTTGCTTCTTGTCCTGCTTTCAGGTGCTTTGGAGAATAGCTTGACTCTCTCTTCTTTGTGGCAGCCCCTGAGATATTGGAACACTGCTATCATGTCACCCCTCACCCTTCTCTTCATTAAACTACACATACCCAATTCCAGCAACCATTCCCTATATGTTTTAGCCTCCACTCCCCCAATCATCTTTGTTGCTCTTCTCTGTACTCTTTCTAGAGTCTCAACATCTTTTTTACATCGTGGTGACCTAAACTGGATGCAGTATTCCAGGTGTGGCCTTAGCAAGGCATTGTAAAGTGGTAGTAGTACTGCATGTGATCTTGATTCTATCACTCTGTTAATGCACTCTGTTAATGCAGCCAACTGTGTTGGCTTTTTTGGCAGCTGCAGCACACTGCTGGCTCATATTTAAGTGATTGTCCACTAGGACTCTGAGATCACTCTCACAGTTACTACTATTGAGCAAGGTACACCAAAGACTACAAGCTGACAGTCCTAGACTGTGACATTCTGATTGGGACCTGTGGCAACTTAGAAATAGAGATCTACAGGAAACCCACACAGAGAAACTAATACCTGCTGTTTGATTCCCACCATGCATTTCAACATAAACTAGGAGTCATCAGGACACTACATCACAGGGCAGAAAACATCCCCACTCCAGGAACAACCAAAAAAAAAAAGAAAATAGGCACCTGAGAACAGCTTCCAAAGCCTCTGGGTATCAAAATTGGGCCTTTATCAAATCAATATCTGGATCCAATGAAAGGATGGCAGAGAGAACTGAAACTCAGAGTCAACAGAAAAACCTGGGTTTTCCTTACACAGCTGATGTATCAGAGGAGCTTAAAAGGATATTTGAAAAACACCACATACCTGTGTTCTTCAATCCCACCAACACACTGAGACAGAAGTTTTCCCACCCTAAAGATCAGATACCAAAACATAAAAGTCTTATGTTTTACTTCTTACTAATAGAGAAGAAGTGATAGAGGGAGTTGAAGTTGTCGGAACCTAGTGGGAAAGTGACCACGTCATACTGGAATTCAATATAATGCAAACACAAGCAATAGAAAATAATTCAACCAACGTGTCAAACTTCAAAGTAACTGATTTTAATAAACTCAGAGAGAACCTAGGAAAGATTCCATGGATGAAAATCCTAAAGGGAAAAACAACTCAATAAAATTGGGAAACTGAAAAATTCTATCATAAAAACCCAGTCCAGCACAATACCACTGAAAAAGAAAAACAAGAAAGTCAAGAAAAGAACAGCATGGCTACACAAAGATCTCTCAGACAAACTGAAAGACAAAAAGGACAAGTACAAAAAATGGAAAAGGGACACATAACTAAGGCTGATTATCAGCAGACAGCCAGAACATTCAAAGATGAAGTCAGGAAAGCAAAGGCTCAGAATGAACAAAGACTTGCAACAGAAATCAAGGATAATAAAAAAAAAGTTTTTTCAACATATTAATAACAAGAAAAAAAATCAAGGAAACTATAGGTCTACTAAAGAGAGAAGATGGCAAGGAAGTAACAAGCAATAGGTAGAAAGTAAAGCTGTTTAACTCATTCTTTGCATCAGTCTTCACACAAATAGAAATTATAGCACAACATACCAAAAAAATACTGCAAAAGACAAACAAAAATCAAAAATTAAAATAAGCAAGAAAATGGTAAGAGAACACCTATCTGACCTTGACAAATATTAATCACCGGGACCTAATGGATTACATCCCAGAGTTCTGAAGGAGCTGGCAGATGTTATCTCAGAACCATTGCACCATATCTTTCAAAAATCCTGGAGCACCAGGGAAGTACCTAAGGATTGGAAAAGGGCTGTTGTGGTTCCCATCTTCAAGAAAGGAAAAAATAGAAACCAGACCCAGGGAACTACAGACCAATCAGTCTAACATCAATACCTGGGAAGATCCTGGAAAAGATAATAAAAAAACAGATCTGCGAACAACTAGTAGCAAACAAAGTTATAACTGGTAGCCAGCACAGATTTGTTAAAAACAGAACATGTCAAACCAATCTTATTTCATACTTTGATAAAGTAACCAAATTAGTAGACCAGCAAAATGCTGTGGATATAATATACTTAGACCTCAGTAAGACATTTGACAAAGTAGACCACAATCTACTGCTTGGTATGCTAGAAAAAGGTGGAATAGACAACATCACCACCAGATGGATTTGCAGCTGTCTGACAAACCATACTCAACAAGTAGTCCTCAATGGTACTACATCCACATGGAGAGAAGTAAGCACTGGGGTACCACAAGGCTCCATCTTAGGCTCAGTACTCTTCTATATCTTCATCAATGACTTAGATGAGGGAATAGAAGGGGAACTCATCAAATTTGCAGATGATATTAACCTGGCAGGAAAAGCCAACACTCCAGAAGACAAGCTCAGGATTCAAAAAGATCTTGACAAACTGTATCCAACAAAATGAGTTTCAATGTGGAGAAAAAGCAAAGTTTTACATTTATGCAGGGAAAATAAAAGGTATAAGTGCAGATTAGATGAGACCTGGCTCAAAAACAGTAACTGTGAGAAGGACCTTGGAGTCCTAGTGGATGATCACTTGACTATGAGCCAGCAATGTGCAGCAGCAGCAGCCAAAAAAGCTAATACAATCCTGAGTTGCATAAATAGAGGCACAGAATCAAGATCACATGAAGTATTAGTACCGCCTTATAAAACCCTAGTGAGACCACATTGGAATACCGCAATCGATTTTGGTCACCATACTACAAAAAAGATGTTGAGGCCTTGGAAAATGTTCAGAGAAGAGCAACTAAGATTTAGCCTGGAGACTAAAACATACGAAGAACAGCTGCAGGACTTGGGTTTGGCTAGTCTAAAGAAAAGAAGAAATAGGGGTGACATAATAGCAGTACTCCAGTGTTTGAGAGGCTGCCACAAAGAAGATGGGGTCAAATTATTATCCAAAGCACCAGAGGGCAGGACAAGAAATAATGGCTGGAAACTGATCAAAGAGAGAAGCAACCTGGAATTAAGGAGAAAATTCCTAACAGTGAGGACAATTAACCAGTGGAACAGCTTGCCCTCAGAAATCATGGGTGCTCCATCACTGAAGGTTTTTTTTTAAGAAAATACTGGACAGTCACTTGTCTGAGATGGTATAGGTTCTTCTGCTTGAATGGGGGGCTGGACTAGAAGACCTCCAAGGTCCTTTCCAGCTTCTGTTCTGTTCTGTTCTATTCTATTCTATTAAGAGTAATGTAGTATTTGCAGTCTAGGGCAGTGAGGAGTGTTTAGAGCTCTACATTGGAGAAACCAAACAGCCTTTACACAAGAGGATGGCCTAGCACAGGAGAAGCAACACCATAGGACCAGAATCAGCAGTATACCTTCATTTAAAAAATAAAGGACACTCTTTTGAGAACAATAATGTTCACATTTTGGACAGGGAAGATAGATGGTTTGAGAGTGGAGTGAAGGAATCCATTTATGCGAAGTGGAAAAATCTTTCCCTCAACAGAGGTAGAGGCCTTAGACTCAACCTGTCTCCCACTATTTATGCTGCTCTTGCATCAGTCCCCAGGAAGATCAAGGGCACTTCACAGATTCACTAGGTCACACTTAATGACCCACTTAGGAGAAAGGATTTTGGAGCAATGACTATTAACAGCTTCCTGTTTATTCACCTAATGAGCCTATCCAGATTAGGTGAGAAATATATATGGGGATCCTCCTAATGAAACTTGCTGAGACTGAGAAGCTACTTGGATAAGCAGCAAAGCATTTCAAACCAAAAAGAAAAGTCCAGTTGCCATGGCTCACTTCTAGATTAAGTAGGAGATGTTCACCACCAGAATAAATGCATGTGTTCAAAACTTTAGGTGTTATAAATCTCCTTCTGGCCAGATCCAAGCAATTGTAGTTCAGTTAAAACAACTAGTTTAATGTGATATTTCAGCAATGCAGTACAGACTTGCTTCTGTTTTTCCCAATTGGACAGCATTTAAGATGTTCCCTGTAGCAAAGTTATCAGTCTTCTTTGGTGTTGCAGATTTCTGCTTGGCAACCAATAGCTGTAGTCTGTGAAATGCTCTGGTAGCTATCAGGGCTAAACTAGGTGTCCAATCATGCAGATTGATTGATTTAAATATACAGATATCCTGGTAACTGCAAACTAGGACATTGATTACTCTGGACTTCCTAGTATTGTTTCAGGTTTGTGACACATTTTAATGGTTACATAATAATACATTTTACATGTAACGACCACCAAATGTTGATACTTCCCCAACTTTATAAAACAACTATAAATATACTGGGGTATATGTTAGGAAAACAGGACAACTTCAGGAAATCAGTTTAACTTGGAAGCAAGAAAATGATGTGAATTAGATACTTCATTGCTTATAAGACAATGTTTTCCTGAACAATTTTAAATATAAGGTGAAATTGGTTTGTTAGCATCACAATAGGTTAATAGAGACAGCTGCAATTTAATAATTGTTATAGTTTTCCGTGTACATGTAACTGTGATGAAATCAGAATGGTCTAACTTTTAAGCAACTTTCCTCTTATAGTGAAGAGCACTTTCTGTAAATTGCTTTTCTGCTTGTGAGGGTAAGCTTAATAAAACTAAAATGTCAGACTTTAACAAGGCAGGAAATAATATTCTATCAGATACTTACATCACAATAACTGAGTGAAATTGAATCAAGTGCATTATTCACTGAAGTGCAGACTGTTAGCCACCTGATATTAAGAAAGGCTAAAAATGCTCCATAGTAGGAAGAAAGTCTAACTACTCAGAAACTGCCTGAGGGGACCAAATCACAACAGCAGAGTACAGTTTGCAAAAACCAAAATCCAATGAAATAATATTTTTACTATATAAAATTGTTTGCTGTCTTACATCTGATGGTACTTTATATATAATAGTTGATATTTGAATACCAAAGTGAAGAACTGGTAAACATCTGCCATTAGAAACAAGAGGGGGAAAGGGTGTTAGAATTTCAATGCCCAGGACAGAAATTAGCAGGAATGCAGAGACAGATAAAATGAGATGAAAATATGGGGCAAAATAGCTCCTATAAGGAAGTTGTATTATTAAGGAGCTTTTAAAAGGATATATATGTGTCTCCTAAACAGTTGAGAAAAAGAAACAAAAATTAGAATTCAGAAAGATATAAAAAGTGTGTTCTGTAGTGCAAAAGCAGAGTAGAATTCTTTTTAACAAAGACAAGCTTGAGAGATGAAGCTAGGGAAAAGAAAGGAAAATACTGTAGTTAGCTTAGCAAAACCACCTGAGAAGATGAAATTTCAAGACAGAGAGGTTACTCATGAGCCAGAGGAAATTTAAGAAACCCAAAGGTTAAGGGACAAAGCAATCCAGTTAGGAGCAAGTGACAGGTAAGGGACAAAGGGAAACTGAATTTACTGTGACTTGTAGCTCAGTTGTAGAACTGAGCTACTTATCTTCATAATATGCCAAGTTTGGTTCCTGAAAGTTCTAACTAGGGCTGGGCAATGTATTGGTTTTAAAGCTAGAGTCACTGGTCACCTTTGCAGGACATGCTAACCTGGGTCAGTGGGGCTAGTACATGGGTCGGCAACCCGCGGCTCCGGAGCCACATGCGGCTCTTTGAGCCATCTCCTGCGGCTCCCAGCCGCCCAGTGTGCACGCACCTCTTCGAACGGGCAGTGGTGCGCGCGCACCTCTCCAAATGGAGAGTAGCACCGCCCATTCCGAGAGGTGCGCGTGCACCTTTCTGAAGGGCGGAGGTGCGCACGCACCTCTCCAAGCCGCCGCCGCCCTGTCCGGAGACCTGCCGCATTCACGGCAGCTGTGCAAACGGGATGGCAGCGGTTTGGAGAGTGTGCACACACTCACCAAACCGCTGCCATCCCATCCGGAGACCTGCCGCGTTCGTCAAACATTGACGAACACGGCAGCTGTGCAAACGCACCTCCCCAAACCTCCCCAAACGTCGGCAGGTCTCCGTACCTCCGCGCGAATGGGCAGCGGCCCCGCTTGTTGCGAAAGCTGCTGCGGCCCGTCTGCAAAGCTGCCGCTTTCAGCATCTTTGCAGATGGGCCGTCGCCGTGTAACCGGGAACCGGTTCCATCACACATAAAAAAAAGGCAATCGTGCGCGTCCGTGCATGCGCAAGAAACATTTTTTGCTCCCACTTTTTTTATGTGTGATGGAACCGGTTCCCAGTGGCTCTTTTCCTTTTTCGGGTTGCCGACCCCTGGGCTAGTATGTTATACAAACTTCCTAATCAGTTGACCAACTTCATAAGCTAACTAGAGTCCCAAATAATTCCTATCACTATTTCTTTTCTAATTTTTCACCTGCCACTAAGGATGGTAAAAGGTGGCATTAAGTCATGGACTAAGTACCTTCCCTTCCATTCTCTCCAATGATGGTGAAATCACATGACCGTTGTGTCACCAGATCTCTATCCAAACTGAAATAAAATAATAAATGGGACAAAATGTGGCAGTTTCCCTTTTTTGTGGTAGCTCAGAAATGAATACCAGTTTAATCCACTTATCTCACTCTGTATCATATAAAACAGATGGATGTGGTTAATAAAGATGGTATAGATTTTCATAGACCAGTGGTTTGAGAAACAGTAATGGCAAAAACATGTCCACACATTCAATAAATGCAGAAATGGTACTTGAAGCCATATGGATCAACTTTGTCTGTTACCAGAGCTCTGATTCATTATTAGGTATTTATGTACAGTTCTTTTCACAAACAAATATATATGCAGAAAATTCTTACACTTGAAATGCAAATGCTTCGTGAGTGTCCAGGAATCGGGGAATAAAAGTGAATTATACTTTCAGTGATATTGGCTTACATTCACTGTAGATTAAGAAAGTGTACTGGTATGACTCCATTGCCTTTTAGTGTAGATTTCCTGTTCATGTATGTTTTTTGATATAGATTACAAAATATTTTTTCCTATTTTTAAATAGTACATTACTATTTTTTTTATTTTTGGCTAGAATTTGTGGAGCAAAGTGGTTCAAACATGACGGTGTGTGAAGATCTGGACCTTCTTCCAACTGTGTTATTTTAGGGATTAAAAATAACATGCAAAACTGAAGGAGAAATCTGTATCTGATTTGCAGGTACTTGTTTTATTTGGATTAATCTTTCTTTGGCAAAGGGGAAAGGAAGATTTGTGAGTAATTTCTTTTGAAGTTGATTTTTAAGGGTTGTAAATATTCTTTTTCTTTCAGTTGGTTTCTATAATAAATAAAAATAAAATAAATACTTTTTTTCTATTAATTACAGGTAGTCATCAACTTACAACCATAACTGAGGCCAATTTTATGTTGTTAAGTAAGACATTTGTTAAATGAGTTTTGCCCCATTTCTGACCTTTCTTGCCACAATTCTTATGTGAGTCACTGCAGTTGTTAAATTAATAATATGGTTTTTATGTGAATCAGCCTCCCACTGACTTTGCTTTAAAGAAGTTTGCAAAAGGGGATCACAGTGCAACTGTCATAAATATGAACCAGTAGTCAAGCATCCAAATGTAAAACTAATGACCATGGGGATGCTTCAACGGTCATAACTTTGAAAAATGGTCATAAGTCACTTTTTTCAGTGGCATTTTAACTTTGAACAGTCACTAAATGAACTCTTGTAAGTTGTGGACTACCTGTAGTTTGATATAGTTAAAAATTAAAATATACAAATATCTGTGTGGAGTTTTATTTCAGTCTGGGGTTAAATATTTTTCAAATGTTAGTGTTAAACCACATACATTTACAAAATATAGATGAGACATTTGGAGATGCAGAGCTGTCATATTTAATGCATGCATAGATAAAACCTACTGTGCCTTTTTAGAGGCTGACTAAAGATTAGCTAAAAATGAACAGAGGAGACATTGGAGGAAAAACACAAAAAGACAAGAAATATTTGAAGTTTACAAGAGAAGCATGAACTTCATAAAGCTGCTCTTGCCAAGAGAGATTTTTGGATTGTTTTGAAAATGATATAATGTAAACAATCATTTGTTTGACTTGAGATGACAGGATTTAGACAGACTTTGCAGCTAAAAAACAAATGCTACTGAATTGTTGTCTCAGAATCAATGGGGAACATTGAAGAGTATCTCAAGGGTGCTGATCATTCTTACAGAGAATGAAATTAAATTGTTTGGTGTTAATGTGGACTTCAGATTTAAATTATCACTCCTAAACGTGAAATGAAATGAAACACTGAAATTATCCTACTTGTGGATGCTATACAAAGTTCTACCTATATACAGAAGGTTTTAATTTCAAGAAAAATGTAATGAAAGCCACCAAAAATAGAATAGAATTCTTTATTGGCCAAGTGTGATTGGACACACAAGGAATTTGTCTCTGGTGCATAAGCTCTCAGTGTACATGCAAGCAACAAGTGATAAATCATAATAAGAGACAATAATTATAAATCATAAGATACAACACTCAGTGATAGTCAAAAGATACTAAATAAAAGCAACCAACACAAATCATAAATGTATACTAAATAAAAGCAATTAACATAAATCATAAGATATAAACAACAAATGTATGGTTATAAGATGCTAAAGGAATAGGTAATAGGAAAGATGAGAAGGATAATAATAATAATAATACCAGCCCACTATGTGGTTTGACATTCTAGGGCATAAGGCCCTAGAATTAGTTATTTAGTAGAGTGATGGCATGGAGGAAAAAACTGCCCTTGTGTCTAGTTGTTTTGATGTGCAATGCCCTCTAGTCAGTGTTGTCTTGAGGGAAGAAGTTGAAACAGTTGATGTCCAGGATGTGAGGGGTCTGTTGATATTTTCACAGCCCTCTTTCTGGCTTGTGCAGTATACAGGTCCTCAGTGGAAGGCAGCTGATTGCAACTGTTTTTTCTGCAGTCAGTTGAAGTCTGTCTCTGTCCTGTTTGGTTGCTGTGCCAAACCAGACAGTTAAAGAGGTACACATGAGAGACTCAAAAGTTCCTGGGTAGAACTGTATCAGCAGCTCCTTGGCAGTTTGAGCTTAAGTTACTTTAGTGATGAATGCTTCTTTGAAAGGCCTGGAAGACCACAGTAGGGACAGATTGTCACAGGAAAAAAAAATATTTATGTGATTGCTAAGAGTCAACACCAACTTGATGGCATGTAATCAATCAAACAAATGTAAAAAATCTAAGCAAGGTAGTTTAATGTTTGAAGTAGCCAAAATTATGTATTGGAATCATATGCTATGTAGTGTGATAATCACTAATATCACATACAGCTATTATTATAGAAAAAATATGGCTACCACAAACCAATGTTTATTGCTTCCTACATGGAAATATATATATCACCAAGTCATATTTATTTCCATGTTGTGCTCTTTTAAATGTCCATGAATTGGATTGTGAGTCTTGTCACATTCAATAATCTGCTCCTAACAAAGAATAAGATGAGGCATGTTGCATAGTTTTTTCTTCTTGCATATCTCTATTGCACTGGGGTAGCCATATTAACTCTTAACTTATGCACATGAATATGAAGATGACTTATGCTTTCCAACTAATGCTTCATTTCCCTGATTCAGCACGGAGAAAGGAGAATGTTAATATTATTCTCTGTGAGCTTTCTTAATCCTGCTATGGCTCCTCCATAGCAGATTTTGGTCTTGGATTTAATGCTTTCATTGTCTTAAGGGTTTGTGTGATCTCAAACATCTCAGTCCATGATTTAATTACAAAAGATAATGTGTATGTAATATCTTGCAATTAACATTATTTCATTCTGACTGGTAGCATTCTCCATAGGCTAGTGGGATTCTTCTAGCAAGCATACACAATGTATTTGTTTTAGTGTGATTTTAACAGCCTATGTTAATTCAGTAGCTATTAACAATTGTTCTTGCTAGAATGATCATTCTCATACTGGACAGATATATTAAGGATAAAGAAATTGTATTATATAGAATTGAGGGAAATGGGATTGGAATAAATTGACTTGAGGAAGGGTTTGTTTGTTTGTTTGTTTGGCTGTTTGTTTGGTTGTTTGGTTGGTTGGTTGGTTGGTTGTTTTATTCAATTTCTATAGCCACCCAACTCAACCAAGTGACTCTAGGCAGTTTACAGTTCTAATTTAGTGATTGGCCCCAAATATTGGCTTCAGAATATATTTTTTAATTACTCTTATTTATGTACACTCTGTATTTTATTGTTAATTTTGTTATTTTTACTTAATGTTTTAATCCTATGTATTATTAAGTTGGCTTACATAAGTGAGTTGCTTCATGAGTGATGCAGCATGATAAACAAATTGATAAATAAATAGGTAAAGTATACAAAGTACACGGATGATACAATATAGGAATGATACAGTGAATATTTTTTTAAAAAATATTTTGAACTAGCCCTGTGAGGAGAGCATTTATATTCCATTTCCATTGCTAAATCTATTGGATAACCTCTCTCTTTGTGTGTATGTGTTTGTATTTAATCTAAATTAGCATGTCATAGACCTCAGCTGGAAGATAGCAATCCTGTAAGCATGAAAATTTTAAAAATGCCAACATTTTCAGTGAGACCACTGAAATCTTATACGCATTTGTGAAAATCCCAAATACAGTGAGAATTTGCATTATTAAATGAAATATTTTGAGGCCATTATTGTGACATTTTTTATCTGTATGGAACACATTTGGTGTTCTGCCAATGCCATCTTGTTCTATCATAGTCACGAGCTCCTGATTTGAATCACTACTGTAAATTACTGAGATCATGCATCCAACTTCTTTTCATGCACAAGCACTGCCTTATGATGTAACTGGGGACATAGATCTAACAAGCAATTAGGAAGAAAGGAGTAAAGTACAGATATGGTGAATTCCATCCCCATTGTTGATAGTGCCAGGTGTTTCTGCAATGCATACTTTGTGTGTAGGCACTCCTCGACTTATGATTGAGCCCAAAATTTCTGTTACTAAGTGAGACATTTGTTAAGTGGGTTTTGCCCCATTTTATGACTTTTCTTGTCATAGTTGTTAAGTGAATCACTGCTGTTGTTAAGTTAGTTACAAAGATGTTAAGTGAATCTGGCTTCCCCATTGATTTTACTCCTCAGAAGATTGCATGAGCCAAGAATATTGCAACTGTCATAAATATGAGTCAGTTGCCAAGCATCTGAAGTTTGATCACATGGTGCTAGGAAAGCTGTAATGGTTGTATGTGTGAAAAAAAATGTCAAAAGTCACTTTTTTAGTGATGTCACTAAATTAACTACTGTAAGTCGAGGACTACCTGTAGTATTTTGAATCTCTGAACAAAACAGTATTTATATAATTGTTGTAGATAAAATGCAGGCATTGTAAAGCTATCTGGCTACTGATTAATAGAATTTACTTAAAACTGAAAAGTTTTGTTTTTTGTTTTTCTAACCATATGAGAGGTAAGAGGCTTGCTTAAATGAGAACTTCAATGGTACCACTAAGCAACTTTACCTCCAAAGGAATTGAATTATCTCCAAAGGAAAATAGCTTTATTATGGAAGTGCAATCTACATCTTCTGTGCAATATTTTTGAACAGAGAAAATACACAACTAGAAGCTCTATATAGGAAGATAGTAAAATAATAATGAATCAGCGGTGTCAATACTTATAAGATACATAGGTGGGTATGGAATGTTGCAAGTACTGGATAGTTGAAGAAGAAAAAGGCCACACTTGGAATACTGTATCCAGTTTTGGTCACCATGATGTAAAAAAGATGTTGAGACTCTAGAAAGAGTACAGAGAAGAGCAACAAAGATGATTAGGGGACTGGAGGCTAAAACATATAAGGAACAGTTGCTGGAATTGGGTATGTCTAGTTTAATGAAGAGAAGAGAAAGGAGTGACATGATAGCAGTGTTCCAATATCTCACGGGCTTTCACAAAGAAGAGGGTGTAAAGCTATTCTCCAAAGGACCCGAAGGCAAGAAAAGAAGCAATGAATGGAAACTAACCAAAGAGAGAAGCAACCTAGAACTAAGGAGAAATTTTCTGACAGTTAGAACAATTAATCAGTGGAACAACCTGCCTCCAGAAGTTGTGAATGCTCCTACATGGGAAGTTTTTAAGAAGAGACTGAACAGCCATTTGTCTGAAATGGTGTAGGGTTTCCTGCCTGAGCAGAGGGGTTGGACTAGATGGCCTCCAAGGTCCCTTGCATCATCATCATCATCATCATCATCATTATTATTATTATTATTATTATTATTATTATTATTATTATTATTATTATTATTATTATTATATTATGGCATTGGAAGAATATCTGAAGGACAGTGAAGTAGATGCCCTGACACTAGCACACCATGAAGTCTTACTGAATACCAATGAGACTCAATTATCTTATAAGAAAGTCCAAAGGAAGAATAGAAAAGGGACAGGGCAAGGCAAAATATTACAAGGCCAGTAAACAAAACCTAGCAGACAAAGCAGATAATAACAGGACCTGCAAGTATCTAAGAACAGGAAAGCTGCACAAAACCATGTTTTAAGAGCAAAGCATACAAAGCCAGAATTGAAAAGTTAGCAACAGACAGCAAATGCCACTGCAAAGAGCTGAAGAAACAGTGACCCAACAAGTGCTGCAAAAAAATTGCATACACGTATTACAAATAGCATGACAAGATAGTAACATCTATGTGTTGGAATATCTACAAGAATCTTGTAGAAATTGGTGGGATCACAAAATAGACAAGGTAACAGAAAATGAAAAAACTAAAGTGCCCTTGAACTTTAGGATTCAGAAACATAAACACCTGCCATAATTGTTGATGAGAAAGACAGAAAAATCTGGATAGTGAACACTGCAGTTCCTAAAGACACCAGAAGAATTCTCTTTGAAGGAAATGGACAATCCAGAAATGTAAAATATAAATAAAATAAAAACCTGAGAATATCACAAAACACAAAGATCTACGAATAGAACTAGAAAGACTATGGCAAGAAAAAACAAAGACAGTGTCAGAATCCATTTATATCACATTTCATAAATGTATAGGTAGAACAATGTGCTTATTCTGGGGATTCTGCCATCTCTCCGAAGGGGGGGGAAGAGGATAGACTTTAGGCATCTTCAAACAACAGGGAACATTTGAATTGGGGGAGGGAGGGGGAGAGACAGATCTGGATTGCATCTTCATTTACAACAAAAGGAAGCAATAACCATAAAACCAAGGAGAGTTCCCTTTCCCATGGAAGGGCCTGACATCTGACCAAATGGATGAGGGGAGGGGCTGAAATGGGAATGCTTTATATAGGATTGAAATGTAACTTTGTTAGATTCCGTCTTGTATTGCCACAATCGATTCCATCCTAGTAAACATTTTCCTTTTGGACTAAACTTGCATCCAAGAGTTCTTATTTCCTAAGATGTGGATTGAGGTGGGTCCTGACAGACAGTACCAATATAATAGACACCAAACCAGCTGCAAACAGCACCACTTGAACACCATTAGCACTGATAAAACCGTCATCAGTCAATTTCAAAAGGCAGCTTCTCTTGGGACAGCTTACATCCTACAATGATACTTTTGCACCATCAAATAACATCTGCCTATCCCAGCTCTTGGCAAGGACTCCACAGGTGGATAAAAATGCCAAATTCAATTTAAACATCTAGCTGACTGTGCAACCAACCATAACTAGAATAATAAAAACCCATCCACCCCATTGTTTCCTTCGTGGGCCAGAATAGAGAAGAGAGCACCTGTTGTCGTACTTTCAATCTTTAGTTTGCTATTATTTGCATTAAAAGTTCAAGGCCACTCTCTTGGTGACAGTCCATGCTAAATAGTCTTTTCAATGGCTCTGGAAAGTTTTGTGGATTTTTTTGTACAGATATACAGAGTTAAGGTTACTTCTTGTCTGTTGTTCCTGTCTGCCTTTTTCTCTTTCTCTCTCCTATTTCTGCTTTTTGTATCAGTTAACTGCTTTGCTAATATTTAAGAAATAACATTAAACTCTATATTTTGCTAGCATAACTGGCTAGTAAGTGTGCTTGCTCAGAGCCGAATATAGAAATGTACTGTGAATGTGCTAGGTTGCAAACTAAGTTGGAAATTACTCATAGCAATTTTTCCAACAATTGTATTGTCCCCAAGGCGCTTTTAAAAATATGAGTCGTGCCGAATTTATATAGAGTGTAGAAGAAGACCCTAGAGATCCAGCCCAATATGCAACTCCATTACCATGATAGGGGTGGGAGATTAAAGCCTGAAGTGATAGATTATGCTCAACAATATTTCTGAAACCTTATTTTCAGATCTTGTGAAAAGTCATTGCTCAAATATTGCTCAGGTCATTCAGAATCAGTGCAAAAATTCATGACCCAGCAAATCTGTAGAAGAGAGAGAATATGCTTGCGTAATTAAACTGGGGCTTGTCCTTTGAGAGAAAGATTTGTGCTTCCCTCAGTGATTTGCTTCTAAAAATATACACAGGTCCACTGATTGGGCTTGATAGGCCATTTTATTTCAAAATGGGCATTGTGCATGACAGAATTTGTATCACTGAGCAGAAGGAGTGCAGTATTCCACTCCTATGATCCCAAAGAGGAGGCTACTTTGCCCATTTGCTCCAAAGAAGCACTTAACTTGAATTGCTTATGAAATGAAGCATCTTTCCAAAGATCTGCACAGCTCTATCACTTATGTATTGCTCCCAAAGCAAGACTGTGCCCTCACCAAGAAAAGGATGATAACTGTGTACAGTTTTTATATGTGCCACTTGATATGTATAGGAATTATCCAGATGCTATTGGTGAATTAAATTGCAGTTTTTGCCATTTTATGCTGCACTTGCAGATAAGGGGAAGGGGGGGAATGGAAAACACAACACAACAAAAACACGATTAAGCAAAGTAAGACTATTTTTGTTTGTGTTCAGAATTTCTACACCAGCGCAATTCTGAAGAATTGACCCAGTTTCATACCTATCCGTGTAATCCAAACAAGGACAATGAAAACATTGTTTTTTTTTCTTGAAAATACATTCCTCCTAAAGCATTGTTAAATCCAAGAGGCATAAATTTTCAGTTTTACTGGTGATTTATGAAAATAGGGATAACATCAGGATTATATAGACAGAAACATTTGTATTCTTTTCACTAAGGTGGAGGGAGGGAGAGAGGAATTGTTATTTTCTATGCAATTAATATTAAGAAAGCCATAAAAAATGGTGTGTTCTTTTCTTTTTTAAACTTTTGGCATATTCTTGTTTTTGTTCCTTGTATAAGAAAGCAAGGACTTAAATGAGACTTAGATTCTCAGTGGATTTTCCTGTCAGTTTTTTAAACTGAATATTAGTTCCCAGGGCTATGTAGCTCAGATTTAAATTTCATTTATAATCCACACAAGAGCAGTAAAGGAGAAACATGTACCATTATTATTACTGAAATAATTACTTAACAGGCTGAATTCAGAGAATCTTACTGCTGTTCCCCTTGTCTTTTTAAAATGCTTAAAGTTTACAGCAATTTTCCCCACCTGAGGTTTCTCTGAAGATTTGTCAGATTTCCTTAAATTTATGCCCTAATGCACTTTATTTACAATATCTAGAAACCAACAACCCCCCCAAGAGTCCATTTTAAAAATAATGTTTTTATTGTTGCATCTTTTGATGTGCTATTGCTTTTACACAATCTGAAATTGCCAGCTATTTGTTACTGTCAGTAGTAAATGCTTGGTCAGAACAGCATATGTTGAGAACTTGATAAATTGGTCTTACATTGCTATTGCATGTGATCGTGGATAGTTGTGGTAAAAACAATTGCTTTTTCTTCTGTTCTAACCATAATCAAAGCAAGCAAAATGTTTTGAGGGGAAAAAAATCAAAATAAAAAAGTTTTGAAGAGTCCATTTACTTGGGATTTAATTTAGCAAATAATTTCATATTAAACTGAGAAGTATTTTTTCTTTCACTATGACACAATCAACTTGCACACACTAAATATCTCATCAAGGGACATAAAAAAAACTTTTTAATGATCTATAATGTTTCATACATTTTGCTTCTGATTTTGAAGATACAAAATTTCCATTAGACGCTTTCCCCAAATTACAGATTAGGACCATTTCTCTAAACCAATTTTTCATTACTTTGTTTCATCAAAATCTGTTAGCAGGTCTGGAGTGAAAGTTTAAAAAGAAGCTTATAAACTAAGGGTTTAAGCTTATAAACTAAGGGCCAATGATTTGGTTCTAATTCTGAAGAGGAGAGATACATTTATTAATGGAAGACCTAAGAAAATTTGGTGTATTGACTGGATTTAAAATTAATAAGGAAGAAATAAAAATACTGACAAAGAATATGAAGTGTCTATGGAAATTCTCAGTCATCCAACTCATGGTTGTCCCAAAGGTGCCTTTTCAAAAAGCAACTGGGCTTTGTTTTTCCTTGAAGACGTTTCACTTCTCAACCAAGAAGCTTCAGTCAGACCTTTGAGACAAAGACTATGAAGATGGAAAACCAAAATGAATTTTCCCAGAACATTTTTTCAGATTGAGAAATAATTAAATATTTGGGTATCATTTTTTTTTAAATACAATTTTCCTTTAAAAAACCCCCTTCCCCCTCCCTCCTCCCCCCCTCCCTCCCCCCCTCCCTCCCTCCTCCCCCCCCTGCCTCCCCCCCTCCCCCCCTCCCCCCGACTTCCCAGAGCTGAATACAAGGTATATATATAAAAAGAAAAAAAAGGCAAACATAAGCAACCATGTACTAACAACTATAAATTCTAAAATCCATCACTCTCTAGCTTATATAGGATAAAACAAACCTTGGCAATATTAAATATATATAAAAAACTAAAATAAAAAAGAAACACTTTCTAGCTTATATAGAATAAAACAAACCTTAATAATATTAAATATACATTAAAAACAAGAAAAAAAAACCAAAATAGAAAGAGAAAAAAAAACAGGAAAAAAAGGAAAAAAGAATTATTCAAATACTATATAATACTTCTCAACCTATACTTGTCCTAAATAGACTCCATCCATTTTGTCCATTCCATGATATAACGTTCTTACAAATAATCTTTCAAATTAACCAAAATCTTCGCCACCTCAACCAAATCAGAAAACTTTAAAGTCCACTCTTCTGTAATCGGCCGTTCCTCTTCCAGCACATCTATAATTATTCCAAACAATAAAAAAGATTGCGAACAAAACTTTAACCTCCATTTGGAAATCTTCTATATATTCCACCAAACTTTAATCCAAAAAAACTCACCCTTTCCACAAAACCACCACATATAAAAAATATATTGCGTCTACACCCAAATCTTTTCCCACCTCCCATACTTGACTATGAATACGTCGTAGAAATTCCATAGACTTCTGCAAATCCTGCTATTTTCTCTTCTTAGATCGATTTGGGTATCATTTTAACTGTATGAATTGTACTTTTATTTCAAAATAATTATTTAAAGTATGTATAAACGTTTTGTTGAGATTTAAAATGGAGGAAGATAAGTTAAAGATGGTACGGTAAAATGTCCAAGAATTTTGGTTATAATACTCAAATACTCAAATACTCAGTCTGGACCTGTTAGAGGTCCTGACAGGACGGGGTCGGGGGAGGTGGCTGCTGGTGCTGGGAATGTGGGGGTGGGGCATCTAATCCCCACGGCGATAGGGTATGGCAGCAGGTGTTTGCGCGGAGGGCCATATCAACATCTGGGATCGCGCCCCCGCTATCTCCGAGCGGTGGCGCGCTCCGACCCTCCGGTTAGCACCTTCTTACCCGGGGATTAGGGTGATCAGGCCCCTGAGCTCAGGTTGGTCTATTGTTACGCTAGATCCGTAGTTAACAAAGTTCCCCTCATCCGTGATCTGATCGAGGAGGAATGTGCGGATCTAGCATGCATCACGGAAACTTGGCTGGGCTCGGAGGGAGGGGTGCCTCTCACCGAGTTATGCCCGCCAGGTTTCCGGGTGCTGCACCAGCCACGGGCTCAGGGCAGGGGTGGTGGGGTGGCAGTAGTTATTCGGGAGACTTTGTGTCCCCGGGAGGCCACCATTGTCCAGATGGCCGGGAGTGAATCCCTCCTCTTGAGATGTGGTCCTCGGGTTCAGTTGGGCTTGTTGCTTACATACCTGGCACCCAGCTGTGTGGCAACAGCCCTGCCTGAGCTGCTCGACACCCTCTCAGGGTTGGCGGTGGAGTTCCCCAGGCTTATAGTCCTGGGTGACTTCAACCTGCCATCACTGGGAGGGTCGTCGGAGTTAGCTCGGGAGTTCATGGCTTCCATGATAGCCATGGGCCTGACCCAGGTTATTGAGGGCCCGACTCATGAGGGGGATCATACTCTCGACCTGGTGTTCCTGTCTGGACAGTGGTTGGATGATCTGGGAGGGGGTTCCCCGTCCATCACCCCTCTGTCATGGTCAGATCATCACCTCCTGAGGCTGGTTTTCCATCATGCCACCCCCCGCCGCTGAGCGGCGGAACCGACCAGGTGGTTCCGCCCCAGGTGCCTAATGGACCCGGATCGGTTCCAGAGGGCGCTTGGGCCTATACCTATCACCCTTACCCACAGCCCAGTCGATGCCCTGGTGGAGGCCTGGGAAACGGCTGCCACCAGGGCACTCGACTGCGTTGTACCCATGCGACCTCTGACCCGTCGCAGATCCCACTGGGCCCCATGGTTCTCTGTGGAGCTCCGGGAGATGAAGCGTCGGAGACGAGGTCTAGAGAGCGGTTGGAGATCCAGCCGATCCGAATCCGACCGATTGCAGTTAAGAACCTTTATAAGGTCTTATCTTGCGGCGATAAGGACGGCGAAGTCTAACTACTTTGCCGTCCTTATCACGTCCGCAGATAATCGCCTGGCTGCCCTGTTTAGGGTGACTCGCTCCCTCCTTAACCAGGAGGTGAGGGAGGATCCCTTGCAGGGATGAGCCAAGGAGTTTAGTCATCATCTGGCGGACAAAATCACTCGGATCCGGACCGGCTTGGACTCTGACTGGGCAGAGTCTGATGTGGAGGAATCAGGCGGTCTTGAGCACATTATCTGGACTGAGTTCGACCCTGTTTCCCCTGATGATGTGGACAGGATCATGGGGAGACTGAGCACCACCACCTGTTTGTTGGATCCGTGCCCCTCCTGGCTAGCTTATGCGGCTCGGGAGGGAACACGAGGCTGGTTCCATGCAGTAATAACTGCTTCCTTGAAGGAGGGTGTCTTTCCTGCCGCCTTGAAGGAGGCGGTGGTGAGACCCCTTCTCAAGAAGCCTGCTTTGGACCCGGCTGTTTTAAACAACTACCGTCCAGTCTCCAACCTTCGCTTCCTGGCGAAGGTTGTTGAGAGCGTGGTGGCGCATCAGCTCCCTCTGTTCCTGGAGGAAACTGATTATCTGGACCCGTACCAATCGGGCTTCAGGCCCGGACACAGCACGGAGACGGCATTGGTCACGCTGGTGAATGATCTCTGGAGGACTAGGGACAGGGGTTGTTCCTCTGTCCTGGTCCTATTAGATCTCTCAGCGGCGTTCGATACCATCGACCATGGTATCCTGCTGCGGCATCTCAGGGGGCTGGGAGTGGGAGGCACCGTTCTACGGTGGTTCTCCTCCTACCTCCAGGGCCGCTCGCAGTCGGTGTTGACAGGAGGGCAGAGATCCGCCCCGAGGTCTCTCATTTGTGGAGTTCCTCAGGGGTTGGTTCTCTCGCCTCTCCTGTTCAACATCTATATGAAGCCGCTGGGCGAGATCATTCGTGGTTTTGGGGTGGGGTATCACCAGTACGCTGATGATACCCAACTTTTTCTTTCCACCCCGAACCAACCCAGTGATGCCCACTCCATGATGTCCCAGTGCCTGGAGGCGGTTCAGGTCTGGATGGGGAGAAACAGGCTTCGTCTCAATCCCGCCAAGACTGAGTGGCTGTGCATATCGGCATCTCGGGTTAACCAAGTTATTCCATCCTTAATGATGGGGGGTGAGGTGTTACCCCCTGTTGATAGGGCTCACAACCTGGGCGTCCTCCTGGACTCACGGCTCAATTTTGAAGACCATATAGGAGCCGTGACCAGGGGGGCTTTTGCACAGGTTCGCCTGGTGCGCCAGTTGTGTCCCTATCTGGACCGAGACGCCCTACGCACAGTTACTCATGCGCTTGTCACCTCCCGTTTGGACTACTGTAACGCTCTCTACATGGGGCTGCCCTTGAAGACCACGCAGAGGCTTCAACTGGTGCAGAATGCGGCCGCGCAAGTTGTAATGGGGGTTTCCCGATACTCCCATGTAACACCTCTACTCCGCGAGCTGCATTGGCTTCCGGTTGCCCTCCGGGTGAAATTCAAGGTGCTGGTTATTACCTATAATAGCCCTACATGGCCTGGGTCCGGGTTATTTGAGGGAACACCTGCTGCCGGCATCAAACGCCCTTCGCCCAGTGCGCTCCCACAGGGAGGGTCTGCTCAGGGTTCCGCCGGTGAGAGATTGCCGGCGGGTGACACCCAGGGATAGGGCCTTCTCAGTGGGAGCGCCTGCCCTCTGGAACCAGCTGCTGGTGGAGCTGAGAACTGCCCCCGACCTCCGATCATTCCGCTGGGGCCTGAAGACCTGGCTCTTTGAGCTCTCGGGCCCAGGCTGAGGAGAAATTTTTAATTGGGGTTTTTAAGAGTACAGGGTCAATTTAATATTTTTTAATTTGGTTTTTAACTTTTGTATGCTGGATTTTTAATTCCCTGTAAACCGCCATGAGTCCTCAGGGAAAGGGCGGTATATAAATGTAACTAAATAAATAAATAAATAAATAAATGGATCAATGGGAGAGAATGAGATTAAAAGATTTGAAATTCATATTGTCTTAAAATTAAAAGCATTTTTAAATGATGTACCATTGATATATGATACCAGAATAATTGTCTAAGATGTACATAAAAGTACATCTCAATCACTGTTAGAAATGTGAAAAACATGAAAGGACATTTTATCATACATACAGTAGTGGACTGTGAAAAAGTGAAAAGATATTGAATATAAATACATATGGTGATGCAGATAGTGTGAAAATTAACATTCATATGAACCCAGAACTTTTCTTTTTAGGACTTATGGACACTCAGCTGGTTTCATATATCATAACTGCAGCAAGGTTATTATATGTGCAAAGATGGAAAACCGTAGAAATACAATAACGGAGGAATGGATTGTGAAGACTGCTGAGTTTGCAGAAATGGCTGAATTGACTTGTTTCTATAAAACAATTAGTTTTATATAAAAAAAACTAGAAACCCCTTATACAGTTTTGCTGAAAATGGATAAAAATGAACTGCTGATTTTGGGATTTATTGATTGAAATGTTTTGTTTATAAGAAGGAGGAAGCTATGATATCCATTACGAGAGAGGGGAGATGATAATTGCTATGTTTTTAACTGCTGCAAAGGAGGCTGAAAGTCAATTCTTTAGATGTCTTTCTTTTTCTTCATTCTTTACTTTTTCTTTTACCCTTTTATAATCTTCTCTTTCTTTATCTTCTCTTCTATGTTCCTGCAGTTTTTAAAATCTTTGTAAAATCTTTTAGTAAAAACTACTTTAAAAGCAAAAATTACAAGCATTCTTTTTCTGATATTGTTCAGTATGTATTTTTTGAGATCTGTATTCACAGTTAATGATCACCTGTAATATGACTTGGCTTTAGCAATCTGATGTTGACTTGATATTTTGTGTAGCAAACCATGGTTAAAGATCTTGGTTTATGTGTAAGGTAGGCTTACTAAATTGAAAATGTTCCCTTTGTAAATTAGTAAAGTAGTGCTGTGAATTTAAAGCATTATTGTTTCTTTGCTTTAAAAGATGCAGGATATACACAATTCACTTTTAGAAGGAATTAGCATCAGCACTGGTGAATTTGCATTAAAGTTTGGTTCATACTGAAGTTTTGAAAATTAATTTGAAATAAAATATTTTTCAGTTATTTTATTGAATATAAGTATTTTTAAAGTTACTAGGGGATGTATTTGTCAGTTGAAACTGTATCATACACGTTTGCAATGAAAACTTTAAAGTTATTTGTAATTAGGTAAGCACTGGATTGCAGTGCTAGTCTTTCCTTTGCCCTTTAGCTAAAGCACCCTTAACTTATCAGTGACAAATCACTCCTTTATTCTCCACCCACCCACCCACCACCCCTGCAGTGAGAAAAAACATTGCAATGCCCATAAATAGAGAGTGTGGTGGAGAGCAAGAGTGAAATCAACCAGTTATATAAAGTATTTGCCACTATAATCCATAAGGCTGATCTCATCAAAAACAGCAGAATTTATCATAGCAAAGTTATAATTTCTTGTAGAACTAAATTCCATGTAATTAATGCATTGTGGGAGAACTTTAATGTCAGTTTGTAATTGTCTCACCCAACTAAGTTTATCACAGTCAAACAGAATATAGCCAAGGTGAATGCAGCAGGGATAGCTTTCCCAGGTCTCCCTCCCACACCTCCTCTTATTGCCCTGAGTCAGGGATAAGCCGCCCTGAGTCTTCGGAGAAGGGCGGGATATAAATGGAATTAAAATAAATAAATAAAATAAATAAATATTGAGCAAGGATTTAAAAAAGGGAAAATGCATCCCACTTTTGCTAACAAAAAACAAAACACACACTAGTGTACTTTAAGCTTAGGAAATGATCATCTATCTACTGAGACTTAGGTCAATCCCCAAGAAAGAAACTGGCGCCTAACTATTTAAAGTAGTATTTATACTAAGACACTAAATCTATCTTAATTTTGTATTTTGAGAACAAAATTGTGTGTACGATTGACTGATTCTTTCCTTCCTGAATCCTGGAACAGGCTCCTGGAACAGGCTCCTTCTTCATTACCACAAAATCACACTGTTCTTTTCTCAAGAATAAAAGGTAAAGGTAAAGGTTCCCCTGCACATGCGTGCTAGTTGTTTCTGACTCTAGGGGCCGGTGCTCATCTCCGTTTCAAAGCCAAAGAGCCAGCGCTTGTCCGAGGACGTTTCCGTGGTCATGTGGCCGGAATGACTAGACGCCAAAGGCGCACAGAATGCTGTTACCTTCCCACTGTAGTGGTCCCTATTTTTCTACTTGCATTTTTTACGTGCTTTCCAACTGCTAGGTTGGCAGAAGCTGGGACGAGTAACAAGCGCTCACTCTGTTACGCAGCACTCGGGATTCGACCCGCCAAACTGCCGACCATCTGATCAACAAGCTCAGCATCCTAACCCACTGAGCCACTCAATCACAAAAACCTCTAGCAGACTTCTAGCTAATTTCAAATGGGGAGGGGAGTTATGGCAATTCAGCCCTGTGTCCCTTCCTAACTAGAGACAGAGATATCAGGTTACAGTCTGTTGTATGCATTCTGATCCAGTTAAGTCCTCTGGTTTACCTGGTTAGAGGTAATAATTATAGAAGCTACATGCTAGCAGATGGCAGTGTTTTCACTAACCTCTACTTTGGTCAGCTGATATCCTGCTTCTGGTTCAACTATTTGTCCCCAAAGGTGGTGAAATATAATTGAATTGTAGCTATAAAATCATGTCTACCATTTCAATTGTAGCTGATTTCTTTTTCAAACTCTCCCTCCCTCTCCCTCCCTCCCTCTATCTGATCTTTTTCATTCAAAATGAACATTAGATTGTTCACCAACTTTGCAGAAGCTATGGCTTTCATAGGTCCATATACTGTACATTTTTCTGTAGGAGGATGAATTGCCCTGATGGACATGGGATGATATACAATGATGTAAGATTTTTTTTCTTGCCAGTACCAGGCAAACTATCTCAAAGACATTTAGAAGGTTCTTGACTAATTAAGATATCCTACAGCAGACATACAGTAACTGCCTTTTGAAGCAAATATATAAATTGAGGAGTTTGATGGTAGGCTTCGGACATTGCTGGTATTACATGTGTGCTGTGCAATTGAAGATGCTGTGTGAATCCAGGAACAGTAGGAGGTAGAATCTATAGATGAAGACCCAGCTGGATGAAAAAGAATGATCTATGGAGCAGATCGACTGACGGAGAAAACTACAGCATTTGGATATCAAAGAGGATAACGTGAGCAAGGTGCTGGGAACAGAAATAATAAAATAAAAAACAGAAAATAATTATTTTTTCCTTTTTCAATTATTCCCTTTAGACTAAAAATAAGCCTAATAAGTGAAAGTACTAAAGCTTTTTAATAGCGAGCACATTCAAAGCTGTGATAAAAAAAATACTTGTCTAGTGAAAGGAAAAGTTTCATACACCATAAAATGTCCATAAATAACTCTGTTTGTAGAAATGTATATATAGTTTCTTAAGTAAGCATTCTTTTCCTAAAAGCCCTATCACAAATCTCTCTTACTTCTGCTATATTGCTTCACCATGACAGGAACAGAGATGTTTTTGTGAGACTAAGAATGCATGTCAGGAGTTAATAGTATATTATTCCAACAGGTTACCCAAGGTGTGAAGGCCATCTGAGCTAACCAGCAAGTAAACATCTATACTGTTCAGCAGCAATACAGGAAGATGCTGGAGGTGGATGCTGCCTTATTGACAATGGCAAAGATATCATTTCATACTGTGTGGGAAAAGCCAGTGGTAAAATCCTACATTTTACCAATAAAACTATATGGATAGATAATATAAAGCTATTGACAATATAGCATCAATGATGGTGCTCAAAGTCAAATGGCATTCAATACGATTGAAGAAGAATTGATAATCTTTGAAATTATTAATGGTATTTATGACACAGCTAAATTAAAACCTCGGGATGCTAGCTGATAATAGTCCAGCCAGGACATCTAAAGCTACAAAAACAGAATTACAGTGGGAACCTGTAACACAAACATGAACACAGGAAAGCTCAGCTCAGTGAAATATGAAAATAACTACCCATTGACAGCTTAAGCATAAGCAAACTGAAATGGTCAGGTTAGAAAATAATTCTGAAGATCCTACTGTTTGCTGTATAAAAACTTGAAAACCAAAAAAAGGAATAGTGTTGTTTTCATAATGAGGAATAATATAACAACAACAGTATTTGGATACAATGTAATCAATAACAAGATACTATCCATTAGACTTCACAGAAAACTTTTTAATATGACAATTACAAGTTGATGCTACAAACATGAATGTACAAGAAGTGACATTTAATTAGAAATGGGTAGCATGTGCAAGAGAGATGTTCTCCTAGTTTTGGCAGACTGGAATGCCAAGGTGGAAATAAAAAGGAAAATGTAGTCAGAGTGCATGGCATAAAGCAGGGGTCTTCAAACTTGGCCCTTTTATGATTTGTGAACTTCAACTCCCAGAATTCCTCAGCCAGGCACACTGGCTGAGGAATTCTGGGAGTTGAAGTTCACAAATCATAAAAGGGCCAAGTTTGAAGACCCCTGGCATAAAGAAACAAAAAGCCGAAAAACTGCTTATCAATTTTTGACAATCCTATGATTTCTTCCTTGCCAATAGTCTTCAAAAACCAAAATGATGTCTATATATCTGGACATCACCAGATGGGGTATACAGACATCAAATATTACATATTTGATATATTTGTATCAATATTATATTATTGATACAAAGAGGTGCGACATTTATAACAGCAAAGACACAAATTGAAACACTGTGTAAAAACCTGCTCGTGTGTAAGGTCCAAGTTAAGCTAAAGTAGAATAAGAAAGCCAGTCAATTTCCATGGTATAACACTGAACATGTACCCAACATTCTCAAGGAAAACAGCAGGAATCATTCCAAAGTCCTGAACTACACTGATAGGGCAGTAGAGGAACTATGGAGTGAAATTCAAGAATTTGTTAAGAATGAATATAAATAAATGTGAAGAGAGACTGCCAAAAGATCAAGAAGCAAAAGAAAGTAGGGTGGAGTGGATGTTCCAAAAATCTAAAAAAAAAAGACAAAATCAAGAAAGACAAAGATCTTTGAAAAGAAGACAGTAAACAACCAGATGGATGTACTCAGTAGCAGCTGCCATAGGTACACAATTGGAAACCCTAATGCCTGAGGTCATCCAGGAGAAAATATATCTATGTGATCACAAAGAGTCAACACTATTTGATGAAGTGAATCAATTGTTGAAATAAATAAACATCACTATATTTTAGACAAGTATATGTTTATCTAAGGGACGTGGTGGCTCAGTGGGTTAGGACGCTGAGCTTGTCGATCAGAAGGTCGGCAGTTTGGCAGGTCGAATCCCGAGTGCCGCGTAGCAGAGTGAGCGCCTGTTACTCGTCCCAGCTTCTGCCAACCTAGCAGTTCGAAAGCACATAAAAAATGCAAGTAGAAAAATAGGGACCGCTACGGTGGGAAGGTAACAGCGTTCCGTGCGCCTTTGGCGTCTAGTCATGCCGGCCACATGAGCACGGAGACATCCTCGGACAAGCGCTGGCTCTTCGGCTTTGAAACAGAGATGAGCACCGGCCCCTAGAGTTGGAAACGACTAGCACACATGTGCGGGGGAACCTTTACCTTTTATATGTTTATCTATAGAAAGTTACTCTCCTTTTTTCCACCTTCTGACATCAAATGAATATTTTTCTTACATTGTTTTCCTTTTTCAGTGAATAAATATTGCAGAGTCCAAATGCCAAACTGAGGGTGTGGTTTTTTCCCCCCCAAGAAGCAACATCTGCCTTTTTGGCAAATTCTACAGATTATACTGCTGGAGATACCAAAAGCACCTTCAGTATTTTCACACCCTATTTAATGTTGTGAAAAATGTTTGGGCTTGGAGGAAGTTTTTCTGCTTTGTCTATTTTTGAAACTGGCTTTCTATTTTGTATATTAATTCCTGCAAGAATCTATTCAGTTTTAAAATAAAATTAAAATTCAGTCAACAAAAGAAGCATACAGTACATAACAACATTTAAACGTATAACAGTACAATTACTGTTTTATCTGAAACTATATTATTTTCTTAATCAGGCTGGCATGAAGAGGCTTGATTCATTGATTTGAATCCTGCACAACATTTCTGTCAACCAACTAAAGGTAAAATAACACCTCTGTTTATAATGTAATCCAAATGACAATATTTTCTGGTTGCAAGAGAAAAAGATGAGTCCTTGGAAGAGATAAATAGCAAAATATATGAGTCTTCTTGTATTTTAAGAATATTAGGAAATGAAATTTCCTCACTTCAATATCAATGTTTTATTTCCTACCATGTTAGCGGCACCCTTGAGATTTGTTTGTTTGTGTGTGTGTGTGAAGTTTAATTTCAGTTCTCTAATACACTGAAAGCATACTACACTGTTCTTGGGATGGAGCACTTTATTGTTTCAGCTAATACTGTATGTCCAGCATTTTGTTAGTATTGTGGAAAGGGTATTCAGTCAAAATTAGTCTATCATCATGGATGAGGTGCTCAAACCTGTGGGAACTTGTTCATATTTGTCTCAAATTAGAAAATGTGTTCTTTTACCAGATATCCATAAGTTAAAATAACAAGTTACTTGTTAAACTATTCATTGTCAATATATTTTTTTTCTTCTTTAGACAAGGTGTTTCATCAAAGATTCTTTCATTTTTATAGTTGAACTTACTGATATAACAAATTTAACTGGAAATTATTGCATAAAAATACTTTGTGTTGCAGTTTTCATCTCAAACCGCATATTAATACAAAATGTGTCAGTCAGACATGGTAACAGAAAATATACAACTTATGTTATATTCAGAATTATGAATCTATATATCTAAACATTGTCATCTTGAAATATGGCACCATTACTCATATTTCTGTCTCCTTACTATTGTCATTTGTTAGCTTTGTGTGGAAAATCATGATTGTTTCTACAACTATCAAATTCAGATCTGTGTCTTTAATAAATTCTTTATAAAAATGACAAGTATACAAATGTGAATTGCATCTTTGGTAAACTGCCTGACATAAGAGTAAATCCAGCCAGGCTTGTATATTGTGTGACAGTTTTTAGTGGCCATGATTATGTTGAAATATTGTTTTTTTATACTTTTCATGTTATGAGCTGCCTAGAGTCAAAAGGCTGAAATGGGATTCTATAAACAAACAGATAAATAATAATTCCAACTTATGCAGTTTAGCAAGCACAATACTACCAGGAAAAGACAGGAGGGCCTTTAGGAATCTGAATCTGTCAATTTTGGTTTCATATTTTTTTAACAATAAGGTTTTTCAAATAATTTTCAGTTATTTCATTTTATTATTAAATTCATACCTATTTATACCACTCATTCTCATTTGTTTGCAATTTTGAACTAATCCATAAAATTTCATTTCTCCTAATCTATCCTTTTTGTAAAAACCTTTCCCAAATAGATCAACTTTTGAAAATATATTTTCAACATGTATTTTTATATATTGTACATTTAATTTGGAAAAGTGCATTACAAACAGCTCATTGGATTTTCAGAGTAAAACTTATAATGAAGAAGTGTGATTTAGGTATGAACCAAATTGTCTTCTTTCTTATGTCTAGTAACCAGAACGTATTTCTAATGGCATCATGCAATTTTTACCCATTGATATTTTCTTGACAAGGAAAATAGTTCAAAAAACCCAGGACTACCTCATATCCTGTTTTAGTGAATGCCTTGAAACTGGCCAGACAGCTCTGCCAAATGAATTTTTTCTCATTTTTTAATGCAGTGACATTTTCAGCCATAGCCAGCCATAACCCTGTTTTCAATAGTAATTGGTTGGAATGATAAAGAATGGCAAGACTGTTTTGTTTTGGGTTGGTTTTTTTTGTTTTTTTGTTTTTTGCATTAAAGGACATAGAGCCTTGGTGGAGCAGTGGGCTAATGCCTCCTTAAGTAACACCAGCTGCCTGCAATTAGTGCAGGTTCGCATCCCACCAGGCTCAAGGTTGACTCAGCCTTCCATCCTTCCGAGGTAGGTAAAATGAGGACCCAGATTGTTGGGGGCAATTAAGCTGATTTTGTAATAATGCTGCTTAGGGGGGGTGTGAAAGCCCTAATAAGCAGGCATATACATAGAATGAAGGCTACTGCTAAGCTTGTAAGCCGCCCTGAGTCTTCGGAGAAGGGCGGGATATAAATGGAATTAAAATAAAATAAAATAAAAATAAATAGATAAAAAGAAAAATATTTACATTTGAATTGAATGGTGCACAAATGTACATTTGAATTTTTCAATGATTATTATATATCTTTTTTATAGTTGTCACTAAGTTACTAAGTCCAATCCAGCCACAAAAATGATTGTTTCCAGATTTATCTAATTTTCTCCCTTGCACTGATCTCCTCTCTAACTTAAAGCTCACATGCTCTTCTAGTAATGTCACTAAGTCTGAATCCAGCTGAATAAATTGAGCAGGTATTTGTTGATATGCCAAAAGTTGAAGTGGAATTTGACTCGGTTTACAGAGGTAGAAAAGATAGCAATATAGCTAATATAAACAAGTTTTAAGCCCTTTGCTATTTTCCTTATACACTAACCAATTCAGTTTGCTTATATATAATATATTTATGGGTGAATATAAAAACAATATTGTTTCAAGTATTCATGAATCCAGTGCAAAGCAGTGTCCCCAGTGACAAGGAACACAGCATTTTGGCAAAGGTGAATTAGTTTTCAAATCAGTTTGTAATATACTTTAGTGTCTAAGAGGGGTTGTTACTCCCAAAGCTGTAACACAATTTTTAAAAACAAAGAAAATAGTTTTACTTGTTTCAGATGGGGAAAAACAAAGCAAAATAATCTTTAGCAGTCCTAAAAAGAAACAGTTTAATAACATTTTGTAAGTGTGAAGAAGAATCTATCTCAGGGGTGTCAAACTGGCGGCCTGTGGGCCAGATGCGTCACACACAGTCCACATCCACCCTGGCTCCGCAAAGGCAAAAAAAGGCACGATATGTCACGATACATCACGTGATGCGATCGAGTTTGACACCCGTGATCTATCTGATTCAGCCTTCCATTCAAAACCTTTAAACTTTCATAGATAAGGTTAACCACTTGCATTGTGACAATCTGATGCTATCCAGATACATTGTTTTTTAACATCTATAATTCCAATCATCAGAAAACTATGGAGACAAAGTCCAACAGGCCTGGGAAAAGCCAGGCTAAGAGGACTGGTCTATATCTACATTTTTCTACCATTTATTGTCCTTTTGTATGCATTATCTTATTTGCTGTTCAAAAATTACCAAGAACATTTCAGCTGCATATTCATATTGAACTAATATGATGTCAATCATGACAAACCATTGCAGTGGATGCAGCATATTGAACTACTGTATATTTAATTACCCTGACATCAACTGGGAGACAAACTGTGCACCAAGTGGAAGATCAAACAGATTCCTGACAAACCTAGCAGACAACTTGGTCTCCCAAAAAGTAGAGAAGAGAACTAGGGAATTAGCCATATTGGACCTAATTCTCACTAACAGGGATGAAATGATAGAAGGTGTTGAAGCCAGAGGAAACTTGCAGGGGAGTGATCATGCAATATTGGAATTCAACATTATGCAAGGACAAGCAATAGAGCACAGTCAAACTAGAGTCATGGACTTCAAGAGAGCTAATTTCAATAAACTTAGAGAGAGCTTGGGAAGGATTCCATAGATGAGAATCGTCAAGGGGAAAACAACTCAAGAAGCTTGGGAAATTTTGAAATGTGAGATTATAAAAGCCCAGTCTAGCATAATACCAACGAAGAAGAAAAATAACAGCTCTCAAAAGAAACCAGCATGGCTGCATAAAGAACTCTCTGATAAATTGAAAGACAAAAAGGACAAGTATAACAAGTGGAAAGAGGGGCACATAACTAAGTCAGAATATCAGCAAATAGCCTGAGCCTGCAAAGATGAAGTGAGGAAAGCTAAGGCTCAAAATGAACTAAAGCTTGTGACAAAATTCAAAAATAACAAAAAAGCTTTTTCAACATGTAAAAAACAAAAAAAGTCAAGGAAATGATTGGCCCATTAGTAGGAGAAAGTGGCAAGAAGGTAACAAGCAACAGGGAGAAAACAGAACTATTTAACTCATTTTTTTGCATCCTTCTTTACGCAAAGGGAAAAAACAACCCAACCTATCAAAAACAGTACCATAAAAAACGGATTAGAAACACAAATTAAGATGGGCAAGAAAATGGTAAGTGAGCATCTGTCCACCCTAGACAATTTCAAATCACCAGGACCAGATGGATTATACCCCAAGGTTTTCAAGGAACTGGCAGATGCAATCTCAGAACCACTTAACTATATCTTTCAAAGATCCTGGAGCACTGGGAAACTACTGGAGGACTGGAAAAGAGCTGATGTAGTTGTTCTGTACCAACAGTAGTTCCCATCTTCAAAAAAGGGGAAAATAGATCCAGGAAATTACAGACATATCAGTTTGACCTCAATATCTGGGAAGATTCTGGAAAAGATATCAAACAACAAATCAGCGAACACCTAGAGGCAAACAACGTCATTACCAAAAGCCAACATGAGTTTGTCAAAAACAGATCATGCCAGACAAATCTTATCACATTCTTTGATCAGGTGAAAAAATTAGTGGACCAGACGAATGCCATGGATATAATTTATTTGGACTTCAGTAAGGCATTTGATAAAGTAGATCACAACCTACTACTTGATAAGATAGAAAAATGTGGGTTAGACAGCATCACCAGCAGATGGATTCATAGCTGGCTGACTGGCGGTACTCAGCGTGTGGTCCTCAATGGAACTGCATCTACATGGAGTGAAATGAGTAGTGGGGTACCTCAGTGCTCCGTACTGGGCCCAGTGCTCTTCAACATCATCATCAATGATTTGGATGAGGGGATAGATGAGGAACTCATCAAATTTGCAGATAACACCAAGCTGGCAGGAATAGCCAACACTCCAGAAATCAGGCTTAAGATACAGAAGGATCTTGACAGACTTGAAAACTAGGTGCTATCTAACAAAATGAAATTGAGCGGTGAAAAAAGTAAAGTTCTACATTTAGGCAAGAAAAACCAAATGCACATGTACAGTATAGGTGGTACTTGCTCAATAGTAGTAACTGCAAGAGGGATCTCGGAGTCCTAGTGGATAATCACTTAAATATGAGCCAGCAGTGTGCTGCAACTGCCAAAAACACCAACACAATGCTAGGCTGCATTAATAGAGAGATAGAATCAAGATCACATGGAGTATTAATACCACTTTACAATGCCTTGGTAAGGCCACACTTGGAATACTGCATCCAGTTTTGGTCACCATGATGTAAAAATGATGTTGAGACTCTGGAGGGAGTGCAGAGAAGAGCAAGGATGATTAGGGGACTGGAGGCTAAAACATATAAGGAATGGTTGCTGGAATTGGGTTTGCCTAGTTTAAAGAAGAGAAGGACAAGAGTGGACATGATAGCATTGTTCTAATATCTCAGGGGCTGTCTCAAAGAAGCGGGAGTCAAGCTGTTCTCCAAACCACCTGAAGACAAGACAAGAAGCAATAGATGGAAACTAACCAAAGAGAGAAGCAACCTAGAACTAAGGAGAAACTTCCTGACAGTTAGAACAATTAACCAGTGGAACAACCTGCCTCCAGAAGTGATAAATGCTCTAACACTGGAAGTCTTAAAGAAGAGATTGGATGGCCATTTGTCTGAAATGGTATAGGGTTTCCTGCCTGAGCATGCGGTTCGACTAGATGACCTCCAAGGTCCCTTCCAATTATTATTATTATTATTATTATTATTATTATTATTATTATTATTATTATTATTATTATTATTATTATTATTATTATTATTATTATATGGTAAGCCATGGTTTATCCCTGTTAAATAAATCATACAGTAATGGTTAAGTTTACATACCACATTAAGCCAGTTTCTACTGAGGCTTTACATGTGTAAATCTGACTGTTCAGTACCAGAAGGCTGGGGAAATTATCAGAATAGTGTGATATCTGATAAAACAAGGATTGTTTACTGGCTTGTGTAAGATTTCAAATGTTAGGTCTTATCTAACTTTGATCACAATTAAACAATGGAATCATGCTGTGGGTACAGCATCTCCACCCCATGACTTTGTTCTACATGTAAGAAGGAGCTTGCCTCTCTCTGGGGGTGGAGGACTAAATCTATTTCATGCAGCTCTCTGTTAGTATAAGAAAGGCACTCATTCAGAAAGCTTCAAATAAATCTCATGTGAAGTATCAGGAACAGGTGGTGGAAAGAATGAGATTAAGTCTAATTTGAATAAGGAAAGCTTGACTAATTTCTGAATCTGCATTTAACAGGAAGCAGGGTAACATTTTCATTAGCTGTTATAAAACAAAATTCAGGAGTGCATATTATATGGAACTGCTTGATATTCTTGGACTAACAAATTAAGTGCCTTCTCCTTGTCTTTACTACTTATAATTCCACACACTGTGGTCTTCTTTGCTGACCAATTGCTGCTTAATGATACTGTGAAGAGGAATTATAATCGAAACATGTACTTACTGGAGATAGTTCACTTTAGTATCATTATTTTTCTTCTAATAACAGTAGAACAAAGTGAAATTTTGGATGATGATACTAATTATGAAAATTAATCTAGATTGATCATTGTATCTATAATGATAGACATTTAGGGAGCACTATTATGATTTGAAACATTACCAGAGTTTAATTCAGAGGAAGATGTACAGTAGACAGTAAAAGATATATGTGTATGGAGTATGTATGGAATTCTGGAGCTCTCTGAGGTTGGTTGTTTATTGGCAAATGTTTCATAACTCAGCTGGGTAACATCATCAGTGTGAGTATGCATATGCTTGTATATATGTATACATCTGCATATGTATAAAGCACTTCATAGCCAGAGAATATTGTTCAGTATAAATTCATTTTGCCTTACTATGTATTACTAGGGTAGCGCTCTGAGCTGTTCGATTTTTTTTATTTTATTTTAAGAGAGACATCTTTGTTTACTATGGGAAAGTCCATATACAATTCCCCTTAATATATACATAGCTGTGTAATATAAATTATTTGATTATTTTTTGCAAACTTTTCCATGGTTTTTAATGTATATTTCCCTAACCATTTCATAGTGTAATTTATTTCTTTCAATCTTTAATGCATTTATCTTTTTTAAAAAAAACATAAATTTCAGAAAGATATTTATCTAGTGTTTTATGCATATTTTAATCAACCTCTAGCAGGCATTCAGTGCTTTCCATTTGTCTGTCTGTTCCAACAGACCTCACAAAACTCATTCCAAAGAAATAAAACAAATTAACAAATGTATTTTGTTAATAATTTTAACCTAAAAAGATAATAGTTTAAATTCATAGTCTAACTTAGAGGAATTTTGCCTTCTCTTTTCTCCTAACAGCCATTTACTTATTCACATGTAAACATTTCACTCTTCCAGGTGTTGTTGTTTCACTCTATTTAAAGGGGAAGGTATATCTGGTTCTCTCTCTCTCTCTCTCTCTCTCTCTCTCTCTCTCTCTCTCTCTCTCTCTCTCTCTCTCTCTCTCTCTCTCTCTCTCTCTCTCTCTCTCTCTCTCTCTCTCTCTCTCTCTCTCTCTCTCTCTCTCTCTTAATGAGGAGAAGACAGTCAGATAGGTGCAGTGGTTAAGGCACCAGGGGAGAAACTGGGGGATTATGAGTTCTAGTCCAACTTTAGGCACAAAGCCAGCTGATTAACCTTGAGCCATTTGGCAGGAATATGCATATGCATTGGTGAACTTCCACATTGGATGTTACCAGAGCACACTAACAGAAGTTGCAGGTCATTTGTATCTCCAACTTTCCTGTAACATCTGAAATAACTCCTGGGATTTTTTGTTTATAATGTGACAAGCAGGCTATTTGAGCCTTATCTGCTGCAAAAAGTAATTCAGGGACTGTGGCATTTTTATCAGTAATGACTCAAAACCATTTTTGTTTCACTATAGCTATCACAGTTCTATATGCCAGCAATGTTTTTATCTTATATACATGCAGTCTCTGTAAAATATAGACAATTGGCAATTTAAATATATTGATGGTATTTAGGAAGTACCTTTTGGCACCAATCACTTAAGCCTTAATAGAAGTTTTAAAAGATCTTAATGGAAGCTTTTTTGTGAATTGTGAATGTATAGATAAATTTAAGCCTAATTAATGTTTATTGTCTATTGATCCATATAATCTTCTAAATGGACAGGTTTTTTTCCAGCTAAGCTAGATCTCCGTACATATATACCTACCCTTCTATTCTCGCCCATCCCAGTGAAATGAATCTGTACAAGATAAATGTTATATGCATTTAAATTTGGTTGTAATTATTAAAACTGCCAAAAATGTTGAGATATCCAGTGTATATTTAGGGATGTTACATCCCTATGCATGTATAACAAACATTAAAATACAAGGAAAGTTTATGTGCAGATGTATATATCTGCTACTCTAAGAATTCCATAAAATAAGCAATGAACTATTTCTGTTTTTAATGAATAAATTTTAGCTCAGAAACAAGACTAGGTAACTCAGAACACTAAAATCTTGGAAAGTTTTGGAAGCATCACTACATTTCTAACCATACCAATCCTGTTATAAAAGTAGTTTTATAGTCTTAGGTGTTTCAGAATTGTTTTGTATTCAAGTCCAAAATCGCTAAAATAAAATGATCCATGATGCTTTTCCTAATGAGTGAGGAGAGGCAACATATTTAAGTCTTTAGCTCATATAAAACTGGGATCATGTAATCCCTCAAAAAAGAACATCTTGGTTTATTGTATAAACAACTGCATTTTATAATCCATGATTATTTTATTCTTAGCTAGTCCAGATGCTCTAACTGGGTAGAGAGGTGAGATACAAATCATAAAATCCCTACTGTTAAATATATGTGGTTGTTATTGCTAGTGCCCGTAATGTCTTTTCCTTGGGGGGGGGCACTGATTTTTGTGTCTTCTTTCAGATGCCTTTAAAGTTACCACAAGCAAAGGAGGACATAGTCAAGTGGCAAGGAGGACAAATGGGGGGGGGGGGGAGAAGATGCACTAACTTTATTGACATCCATGACAAAATTACAGTAAAAATTGCAAAAATGTACTTAGGCCTTCATGAGAGAGATGGGCGATTAAGAAGTTTGATATAGATAATAAATATATGAAATTACTTTTCCCAGCATCAGAAAGATTGCTTTTTCAATCTCAGAATATCCTGAAGCTGGATAGGAAGCATAAGGGAAATGGGTAGTTTAGATATCTCTCTCTTTGAGGGTCATGGGCAATTTAGAAATACGATACATAGATAGATAGATGATAGATAGATAGATAGATAGATAGATAGATAGATAGATAGATAGATAGATAGATAGGCAGGCAGACAGACAGACAGACAGACAATAGCAATAGCTAATACCAATAGCATCTAGGCTTATATACTGCCCCATAACACTTTACAGCATTCCCTGGATGGTTTACAATGGAAGTATTATTTGCATATTGCCCCCAACAGTCTGGCTCCTCATTTTCTTGACCTTGGAAGAATGAAAGACTGAGTCAACTCTGAGCCCCATTAGGATCAAAATCCAGGCTGTGGGCAGAGTTTCCCTGCAATATTGCATTCTAACCACTGCACATCATAAATAGCCTTCAGTGTGTAACTGATTAAATTCTTGTCCATTTCAGGCAACAGCACAAGCTGGCAGTAAGGTACTACTCAACTAATTAAGGTCACAGAGCTGAACTTGTTAACTTGTGATTAGAACTTACTAGGGAAGCATCACAGAGAAATCCAGCTCAGGAAAATTAAAGATATTCAAAAATCTGAACAATACTTGATTTTAATGCTATGACTGCCAGACGAAGGACATAAGGACTAAAATGAGGACTTGTGTTGTTTTTGTTGGACATCTGGTAATGCTAGATGTACTTCTCTTCTCTTTTATATCCTGCCTGTTTTTTGTGTACAGGAATATTTGTGTGGTGTGGGTATATCCTGTATATTCAAGAGATCCCCAGAGCAACTCATTACTTACTGAATATATAATACAATACATGAAACCTTGCAAAAGCTGATAATCAAAATATTAGCTGTCCCAAATTCAAAGAATGGTTAATTATGAAAAACTCCTAGGAAGCTTAGATGATAAGAGCCCACCAAACTAAAAAAAAAGTCTTAATGGATTTTTAAACAGACAAATTAAATAAACCAGTGATGGTGTATAGTAGGGTGTCAAACTCACAACCTCACGTGACGTGTCACTACATATCATGACTTTTTTTTCATTACCAACAATGGAGTGGGCACATTTTCAGCATGATTCATCTGGCCCGCAGGCCAGCAATTTGTCACCCCTGGTTTATAGCCTTTGATGTAAGAGACTTCTCATGCTCCTGAGTATATTACAAAAACCCAGATTTCTTTAAGAATCAGGTGTACTGTCATGAAAATATATATGAGTTCATAATAAATGCCCGTATTCCTTCTAGATATGTTTATTATATCTAACTGTGGTGAAGCCTCCATTCAGACCCTACCTGGGCCTGCCAGGTATGAAAATGATTTGTAAGAAGCATTTGAGACACTGTTATTTTTTAGAATTAACAGAGTGGCTAAAATAGATTCCTATGACTCTTTAGGATCACAGTTCAATCCCAAAAATTGTTTCAAAGGCTGTGCAGCCTATACTTCAGTTGCTTGCAAAGATTCAAAACAACAAATATGAGGCAAGAACAATCAGGAACAAGAACCATGATATGGCCCTTACTTCAGCCGGGGAACTTTCTAGAATAAACTGAAATAGCTGTCCTGGAGAAAGAAAAGACACTTTGAAATAAGGAAGGCAAATTAGATCAGAAATATCTCCCTTGGCTTCTCTTCCTCTATTAAACACATAAAGATTTGTGTCTGTTTCCAATTTCTCACATCAAAGAAAATTGGAAAAGATCCTCTTGGCTACTTAATGCATCTTACGAGCAACTCTAATTCCCCCCAAACCTGCATTAAAATACATGGAAGGTAAAAATAGATCAGTTGGATGTTTTCCTAGCAGAGAACAATGTAAAGTCACATCTGCTATCTTTCTACCTGTCATAACCCACTTGTTTGAGACGCAGAAGCTCTGCCAGAAATTCAGCCAAGATAGGGCTTGTCTGCTCAACCTTAATTATGCCTTATCTGGTTTTCTATTTTGTTGAAAAAGAAACTCTCAGGTGTCAAGAGGATGCTTCAAAATTCAGGGTCATTTTGGGAGGCAAGAATCATTAGCACTATTTAGATACTTGTGACTTTAGTCAACTTCACTCTCTAAACTAGATTACTAATGCAGCTGGCATAAGTTTTTGCATATTAATGAAGTTATTAATGGATGGTAAGAGGGCTTTTTCCTCTTAAAGAGTTTTGAACTGAATTCTGTACATACATAGATTTACACACTTTCCCTTCTTACATAAAACACTTGCTTACTGCAAGGTCAATTATTTCCGATAGCTATAAAACTTTTGAAATCTTGATAATGAGCTGTCAATTTGCAAGTGCAAGAAGGGATGAAGTAAAAATGCAGTTGCAGATAAACCATTTTCTTTCTGAACTGTGTTAGCGATAGCAGCTCGTATTTAAAGGATGCATTGTACTCAAATTTCATACAGTACTAGCAAACTGCTGCTGTCCAGAAGTCCTGGAAAGTTGCCTGAGTTAAGATGGGAAAACATGTCACAACTTAAACAATTAGTGCAATTAAAAAGTACTTTTCAGTAAATAATTCTGAGAGCTTACAGTAATATGATGATGATGATGATGGTAAAAAATAAAAATAGAGTTGGAAGGGACTTTGGAGGTCTTCTAGTCCAACCCCCTGTTCAGGCAGGAAACCCTATACCATTTCAGACAAATGGTTGTCCAGTCTCTTCTTGAAAACTTCCAGTGTTAAAGTCTATTGCCATTCTATTCTGCATCATTTTTATTATTTAATAAAACATTGAATTGTCTTCTTCTCCTGATAATGTGATGAAAGTTTATTATTCTAAGGTAAAGTTTAGTTACTAATAATTTTGTATTGTATTAGCTAGAATTATACTATTACTAACTGCTTTTTCAGTAACATTCTCTTGCTTGTTGTGCTATCTCCTCATCAGTATTCATTTTGATTTCATGTTTTTCCCAAGGCTGATCTACTCATTTTAATTGCTTGCACAGTACTAGGATCAAGATCAAGTCAAGTTCTTTTTTGACTAGACTCTAATCCCCATGGACGCTCAAAACATTTAATACTGGTGCTCTTAATTATTTGTCTATACAAAAGAATATTATAAACAAGATTTAAGATAAACCCCTTATTTTTCTTAAGTGTATAACTGCAAATAAAGATTAGTCATGTGGTACACAAAAATGACAATCCACAAAGAATCTGATAAGGTATGATGGCCAAGAGCTAAACATAAAGGAAAGAGTGAGGAGAGCCAAATATGTTTGCTCATTTTATGAGCCACAAACTATTTTAGCATGCTGTGTAAAACCAATCCATGTGGCTAGTTTATGGTCCACTGTGTTCTATGATTCAGAAAGTGAACAAACCGTAGTTAAGTTTGTCATAAAAACACAGCTTATGTGACTCCATACCACTGATAATCACATACTCAATTGCAATTCTCATAAAAAGACTGGTTCTTGCAAATATTCAGCCCTGACTAACTTCACCAACATCTACTATAGCAGCTAAAAAGAGCAAATGTTATTGTGGCATCATACTTCAGTGAATTAAATGTAAGTAAATTAGTTGATGCACCAAATAGTATTGATATTTATCAAGGGAGTGGACAATATAAAGTGACTGAAAAAGAATGTGGGTGCTTCATGAATGCAGTTCTCTGTTTCAGTATAAGCCTGCTTCATTATATACTATATTATATTTTTGTCTGATTTCCAATTAAGAATTATAAGTGGGATTTTAAAGTTAGAATGAATGGATCCAATGCTGATGGATGTGGCTGCCGTCAGTAGCAGATTTAAGGTACCAAGATCAGAGGCTGAATTATTTAATTTATTGAAGTATTTGACTACAGAAATAGGAGAGCTGCTTATGGGATTTTTCTCTCAGACACACTGTGCCTGACATTAGGCATAAGGTATCTTGGCTTGCCTAGATGGGATGCCAATTCTGCTTTGCCTGAGGCAGCAAAACATTTTCAGCTAATTCCGAAAAGTCTACATTTTAATGCATACATCCCATTTAAAGCCAGAACTGAATCTATTCTGAACTTGAATAAAATGCTCAACTTTTATGCATAGTCTGCATTCTAGCCCCTATAAATATAGAACTATCTGTTAGTCTCTCCCTCCCATTTTTCACTATTCTAAATGATAGTGCTTGTAGCCAGTGAAGAAGATTGCAGAAATCCTCAGGTTTCCTCTATTCATAAACTGAGCATTTCTAAATGATTTCTCTCTGGAAATCATTTTCTAGCATCCAACATTCTGGCTATGTTCTTTAGGTTTAATTGATAATTAATATAATTTAGTCGATAATAAGGGCACTTACTTGCCAATCTGTAGTAGTATTAGTAGAATCAGCAATATATTTCGATTGGTTCTTAACCAATTTAGCATCAAGGTATTCTTATTAGAGATCATATTATAATTTCCATAAAGACAGATGACAAATATCATCCCTTCAGACCCCACAGAATGGTGCCTCATTCTATTGTTTCTTCAGTATAGGAACTTTGCCTGATATTTTTCTGAATAGAGCTATAGACTACATTGCACTATACAAGTTTTACATTAATAAATTATCCTAGTATTTTCAATGTGGGAATGATTAAAAATTTAGCTGCCAAAAGTAAATGTATAGCAAGTTTCTGGTTATTTTAGTCTATATTCTTTCCATCAAATGTATGTAATAGTCCTAATTTTTATTAGGACTATATATCCTTATAATTTGAGGTGTTCTCTACCAGAAGTTAAGACCTGTTTGTAGACAGAGAATATATAACAGAATACAAAGTTGGAAGGGATCTTGGAGATCTTCTAGTCCAATCTTCTGCTCAAGCATGAAACCCTGTAACATTTCTGGCAAACAGTTGTCCAATCTCTTCTTTAAAATATCTTAAATATATCTTGTTTAATATCATTTTGCCTATTTCTGTATAAGATACAGTTTATAATATAAACTCTCTTTGGTTTATAATGGGGAACAAATGGGGCTGAATACATAGTCCTGCTCTCTTTTCATCAATCTTTGTGTGTTGAGGCAGCAGATCTGAAGAACTATAATCATACTATTTCAAAGGTGAGCAGTGTTAGCAGTGTGATCCATACCTTTTCTCTGTTTGAATCTATTTATTCAGGGCTTAAAAATCAGAAGGAATAGGAACAAAAGAAAAGGGGAGAAATGGTATATGTTGTGCATTGTGTAATGGGGGGAAATGCTGTCTTCGGTATCTCCTCTTTTTAAAAAGTTCCAATTTGGTAATAAATTTTGGCATTAAATGAAAGGGCACACCAAAATTCATGTAGAACATATTGTTGAGGAAAAATGCTTCTATAATAGGAAAACTTATATATGGATGGAATCAATTCAGAACCAGATGTTTCTTCATTTCAAAGGAGGCCACCTGCAGTTTAGTGAATCACCACAAGAACAGCTGCATATGAACTAGCAGCATGGGTCCACATGAAATGTCTAATCTTCTTGTATCACGGCAGGCCTATTGAATTGCCTTTCAGAGACCTCAGGAGTCTAAAACTCCCTTTGGTCCCAATGAATCATAATCTGTGAAGTTTATGAATGAATGCCTTGGCTTGAAATTGGGCTCCCAACCTGAGGTTTAATCTGGCCAAGACATAAATAATACTGGCCAAAAGGAAAAAATGCTAACTTAATATGAGGAGGAGAATATACAGTGGATTAAGATGCATTCTGTCTGAAGAATTCAGTGTGGCATTTGGGGATATGCTACTTCAAAATGCCCAGAGAGACTGGTGTATCAACTCCTAGCCTGATAAAGTTACTCATATATTAGTTGCACCTGAAGTTGTTTTACTGAAATGTGCTAAAAATAAATTTGCTCAGAAACAGTGACTGGAATGCTTTCCTGCATTTGTTTCCTCATCATGTTGTACAGATCTTATTGAACATCTGGAGAAAAAAAACCTACCTGACAATGAAAGATCCAACAAAAGTGGCAGCACCAGGAAAAACTTGATTACCAACCATTTTTAAATTGCTAAGTGGTGTGATGGCTGATACAGTCCAATAACAACTAGTTGAAAAAAAGCTTTTTCTACCTGGGCAGAAAGGAAACTGTCCAAATAGTGAAGAAACAAAAGATCATGTGCTACTGACAAGATGGTTTGGGGAAAAACTGAAAGAGAAGGAAGACCAACTTGAATGTAGCTTGGATAAATTCCAAGGCATTTGACTTCTGTCACATGACTGCGTATTAAGCACATAGAAACAACAGCAGTCAGTAGAAATATCAGCAGTTTTGGACAAAGATCAATGATACAATGGAAAACACAGTTGCTGGTCAATATTGATAGACTGGGAGAGATTAATATCAACAGATAAATCTTTCAAGCAGACTCATTCTCACCACCACTGTTTCCCATTTCATTGATTCCTCTGTCAACAATACTGAACAAGTCAGGCCATGGCTATCAAACATCAAAAACATCTGCCAGGCAATCCCACCTCCTTTACATGGACAATCTGAAGCCATATGGAAATATTCTATTCTGAAATAGAGTTGCTACTCCACACTGGTCATACATAAAGCCAAAATATTACAGTGGAGTTTGGACTGAACAAATGTACCACCCTTACCATCAACAGAGGAAAAATAATGAAAACTGAGGGACTCAAGATGCCCTATAGAAAAGCATGAAGAGTCTTGGTGAAGATCACTACAAATAACTACTGTAGGCATCCTTCAAACTGACAATATCAAGCACAGTGAAGTCAAGGAGAAGCTTAGAAGTAAATATATCATGAGAGTTGAGAAAATATTAAAGTCCAAAATCAGTGGAAGGAATACCATCTGGGCAATTAATACTTGGATAATTCCAGTCATTAGGTACACAGCTGTAATAGTGGAATAGACTCAAAAAACCCAAAAGTCCTGGATAGGAAGACAAGAAAAATAATGACAATGAAACATAAACTTCATCCAGACAGCCATGTTGACCAAAGTACATAGTGGATGTGTAATGTTGCAGGTACATCAGACACTTGGAAGAAAATAAGGGCATTGAAAGAATATCTGAAGGACAATGAAGAAGGTGCACTGAAGTTAGTATAGCAAGTTCAGTTCAAGTCCTATCTTAGCCATGAAAGCCAGCTGGATGACTTTGGAACAGTCACTTTCATTCAACCCAACCCACATCACAGGGTTGTTATTGTGGGGAAAATAGAAGGAGGAAGGCATGTTGGATATGTTTGCCACTTTCAGTTACTTGAATTAAATATTAAACAAATAAATAAATAAAACAAATAAATAAAAGAAAGACCAAATGAAGCATTGAAAAGATACATGGTATAGATATGGCAAAGTACATGAGAAAAAACCTAGCAGGGCAAAACAGATAACAAGATCTGGCAATGGCTAAGGACAGAAAAGTTGAAGAAAGAGGGAAAGGGCCTAATTCTGGCTGTTGAAAACCAAGCCTTTAAAACAAATGTATAGAAAGCCCAATTGAGAAGACTGCAACAGAGAACAAATACCACCTCTGCAAGGAAGCTGAAGAGATAATGGACCACCTAGTTAGCTGTGGCAAGAAGATCACACAGACCATAAACATGACAAAAGAGCAACAATGGTTTTGCAGATATTTTCCTGCAAGCAAGATCTGATGGAACCATAAAATGGACAAAGTAATAAAAGAAGAAGCTAAAGTGCTCTGGGGCTTTAGAATTCAAACGCTACCACGTAAGACTTAATAATTGTTGATAAGATAGATAAAAAAAAGTCAGAATAATGGATGCTGCAATGCTTAGAGAGAGCAGAAGAGAAGAAAAAGAACTGGAAAAAAAACACAAAATAGAAAGACTTACAAATAAAATTAGAATGACTGTGGCAAAAGAAAACAAAGATGATATTAATAATGATAGGTGCCTTGTGTCCAATTCCAAAACAACTGCAAACAGTGGCAATTGAACAATATCCGCAATTACAAAATCACCTTCAGTAAATTGCAAAAGGAAGCTTTACTTGGAGCAAACTGTACTCTGTGATGAAACTTTAATGTCATAAACAACATCTACCTATCTCAGGTCCTTGGGAAGGACTTGATAGGTGGATAAAAATGCAAAATACAGTATAAACAACAACAACTTTATTGATTAGCCCTTGGGCCATATCAAAGTGCAAAGTTCCAGCAACAAATTGTTACTAAAATTTGATAAAGGCAATTTAAAATGGAATTTGATAAAATACAATTTAGAATGGAATTAAAATAAAATACAATTTAAGATGAAATAGTAATAAAATACAATCTAAAATGAAATTGTAATAATGTATAAACATCTGGCTGAATATGTAACCAAACATAACAGTAGCGCAGACTGTGCAAAGAATCAAAAGAAACAGTAAACCATACACTCAGCTCATGCAATAACATTAAACGGTTGCCAAAATGATTCAGTAGAACATTTTGAACCTGTGTAAAAATTTGTAAAAATTTGAACAGATTAGGTGAAATCTGGCTCAAAAACAGTAAGTGTGAGAGGAGTCTTAGTATAGAGGTCACTTGGCGGACTCAAGGAAAAGGGAGGGCAACCCAATTTTTCATGCTATGGTTTGGCATCCTGTTTTTGCGCCCCACGGCCACAGTGCTAGCACAAGTGAGGGGGTGTGCACGCACATACATGCACACTGGCCAGCCTGTCCTGTGGCCCAGTAGCCAGGACGCCATGGCCCACTACCGGGCCATGGCCCACAAGTTGGGTACCCCTGTCCTAGTGGACAATCACTTAAACATGAGTCAGAAGTATGCAGCAGCAGCCAAAAAAGCTAATTCAATCCTTGGTTGTATAAACAAAGGCACAGAATCAAAGTCACATGAAGTATTAGTACTGCTTTATAAAACCCTAGTGAGACCGCACCTGGAATACTGCATCCAGTTTTGGTCACCACATTACAAAAAGATGTTGAGACTTTGGAAAAAGTGCAAAGAAGAGCAACTAAGATGATTAAAGGTCTGAAAATGAAACATATGAAGAACAGTTGCAGGATTTGGAAATGGCCAGTCTAGAGAAAAAAAATGACTGGGGGGAGGCATAATAGCAATGTTAAGGAATTTATTGTGCAGGGTCTCCTTGTACTATCAAAGAGTTGCACAGACAAGGAAGGGTACTGAGAGTAGTAAAAGTCACACACAGGAATACACTGAGTTATAAAAACAAAAAGTAGTTTACTTTGAGGTGGTGTAAGAACAAAAATGCACAGTCAAAAATAAACAGTCCAGGTCATAAACAATAGCAACAGTCCAGGCTACAAAGTCTTCTTACCGGTCCAGAGGTCAAATACACAGTTCAGGTTACAACAGTAGTAAACCAACAGCAGAGCAAAAACAGTAACAATAGAGATCAGTGAATTCAGAGAGAGAGAAGCTACGTTACTAGCTTCCTCTTATGGCCATGAGAACACTTACACACCCATTGGCCAATTAACTTCTTAAAGTCATAGCATTATGGTTAATATATTTTCAACCCAACATTGTAGGCTAACACCATATGCCTAACAAGCAATATTCCAGAATTTGAGAGGCTGCCACAAGGAGGAGGGGGTCAATGGATGGAAACTAATCAAGGAGAGAAGCAACTTGGAATTAAGGAAAAACTTCCCAACAGTGAGGACAATTAACCAGTGGAACAACTTGCCTTCAAACCTTGTGGGTACTTCATCACTGGAAGTTTTTAAGAAGAGACTGGACAGCCACATGTCTGAAATGATATATGGACTCCTGCTTGAGCAGTGGGCTGAACTAGAAGACCTCCAAGGTCACTTCCAGTTCTATTCTGATTGATTGATTGATTGATTGATTGAGTGACTGATTGTTTGATTGATCTATAAAAATTATCATGTGCCAGTATTAAAAATTTGTGGGAACATATAGTTGGAATAGAGGGAAAAAATAAGCAGGTTAAAATATTGTGGAATTTCCAAACAGAAATTGTTATCTTGGGTCACAACACGCTACATTTAACTGTGCCTGAAAAGAAAAAAATGTAGATCATTGATGATGCAATAGGCCATACTATTTGAATATACACATATACTTGCCTGATACATTACAATATCCTAGGTTCTTGGGAAGAACTCAATGCACATGAAGGCCAGCATCAGCTAAAGAACTTGCAGCTATGATTTCCAATTGTTGTACATATAATAATTATTATTTTATTTGTATACCACTTACCTCTCAACAATTCTGGGCAGCTCACAACAATAAAAGAAATTGCAATAAAATCAGTAAAACATAAGAAAGAAAATATGGCAAGTACAATGAAGGGAGGAGTCTCATTCTCCTTGCCAAAGTCCTGGGTGAATATAAAATGGGATAATAATTAGCTTGAAGAACTCTTTAAGCAGAAGTCTTTCAGCTTAAGCTTCAAGAAAAGCAACACAAATTATTTTAACACAGAAGCCTGTAAAAGGTATTATATGGATGTTGTCACTCAACAGGCTCCATGCTGTGGTTTTCCATTTCTATTTTTTGTTCAGCACATTTCCACAAGATTAGTACCTGATATAGTTCAAAACAATATTCCACAAGAAGGATGCTTCTGGTAAGTAAAGATAATACAAATAATTTTTCACTTTTGCCTGTGCACCCAGTCATAAAAAATGTTATTTTGCTTATTACACATTGACCACTTGAAATTTCTCTTTATATAGTTATTTATGCTGGCAGTTATAATGCATGGTGTACTGATCATCATTCTTATTAAAATATGCATGCAAGGAATTAGAGAAAACAGCTCCTGAATCAGCAGATTGTGATTATTTCATGATAAATATTGTAAAGTGGAGAATAGGTTTTTATTTACATTCTCTTTCAAAGTAGGCAATAAAATAGAAGTTAAATGAAATCTAAGATCTTGCCCCTTTTTCACCCATTATATTTTATAGATTTTAGAAAGACACAACATGGTAATATTTAATTGATTAATTTGTCAAATAATGGAGACAATAGTTAGAGGAATTATTCCAAAACATTTTTTTTAAAAAAATAATTATTCTGATTATTTGGAACACTTGTTAGAAGAACCATGATTATATATTTGTGAATTACAATAGTGAGGCCCAAAATGTATTTCTTATATTGTCTGGAGATTTATACAAGTTGCCCAACCAATGAATTAGAGATCATGTCTGTGTTTGAAACATCAGAGCTCAGATAATCTCACTAGGACAGCTATTCCCAAAAGAATTATGGGGCTTGTTTCTTCAATATTCTTTATATACCTGAGCACATTTTTCAGCCCTTGGATGCTATGGTAGTGTTGCATGGACAGGAATGAATATATTCAGTTTTCAAAAAATGAAAAATATTGGAGCTTCAAGGCAGTGAAGCATAGACAAAAATAGATAGCTACTGCAAAACACAACCCCCATGTAGAACACAATGCAGCTAAGGAAAATAAGAGCACAAAACTGGGTTACTGCTATGCTGGAAGTTGTATCTACAAATCCTCTAGTACTTAAGTATCTTGTACCCCATCATCTCTAACAATTGTCCCAAAAGTGCATTTTCAAAAGTCAACTGAACTTTGTTCTTGCCTGAAGACATTTTGCTTCTCATCCAAGAAACCATAGCTGAATGTGAATGAACTGAAGCTTCTTGGATGAGAAGCAAAACCTCTTCAAGGAAAAACGATATCTAGTTGCTTTTTGAAAAAGCATCTTTGGGACAACCATGATATGGATGACTGAGAATCTCCCTAGACATCTCGAACAGTTCTTTTATAACTGTGCATACAAAGCTCCTATGCTGAACCATAGCTTCACTTCAGATTTCATACACTTCAATTGTATGTGTTCATTTTCTTATGGTCTCGTCTAATATTTCATCAGCCACTGCCTGTTAGAATCTATTAGCTCATTTTCCTGGATTGCTAGTTATGTGGAATACTGATCCAAAGAAGCAGACGAAGATGATATCAACCCAGGAACCAGAAGAGATGGTGCAGACAAAGATATTCAAGTCTGAGTATATTGGGGCATACATGGCTGGCAGCTAGTAAAAAAGGTTGGAAAATGCCATGGGTACAAAAATCATCCTTTCGAGATGTGCATGCTAGGAATATGGTAGCACTGTTAAATAAATACAGTTGGCCAGCAATAAAATCCAGCACTTGTCTACTATAAACAGTGATAGTAAAAAAAGGAGCCTTAACCATGCGTGGGATGCAGAATTATACACAAGAGATGGAAAGGAGAAAGGAGAAAGAAGCCTGCTTTATTTTTCAGAAGCAGAACAGACCCTTCCCCCAATAGTTCTGGAATATGCTTTATATGCATATTTTTATGCAGTGCTGTGCTGAGCCTTAGATGTGGAGACAACAGAATGGCAGCAGAGTAAATGCTGGTGATGACTGTGTGTCAACATCGGTCTGATACAAGCAATTAGCACATGGCAGATCCTACCCATTATGAGCCAACAGGATGAGCAGCAAAGTTCATCAGATTTTAAAAGCAGTTGCTGGATGTTGCTAACTTTAGAATGAAAAGCCATTTTAATACCTGTACAACAAAAATAAACTGAAGCCTGTCACACTCATAAACTAGGAAGAAATGAAGACAGTGTCCTGGAGGCACACTAGGAAGAAAATGTCGACAGAATATGTTTATACCAAGCTGAGGTGCAACTGAGGAAAGGTTCAAAATAAGAAATGTTGTCTACAACTGGTACAGCTTGTAAGGCGACCTTAAAAAAAGAGGCAAAACTTACTTTATGCATTATCTTAATTAATTAGGCTTTTTTCACCCGCAAAAAGCCAATCCCTGCTGAGTTCTAAGCATAACAATCTAAGAACCTGGATTTTGTACACCAGCTAAATTAACTATCCTTAATTAGGACTGCAGTGAATTTTCATAGCCAAGTATTTTAGGTGCAAAAGGAGGATTTCCATGAAAGAGGCAAATCTTGCATTAAAATAGCTCATATGTTTTACATTGCTTCATAATATGATAATTTCTTATCAGCAGGAACTGCTTTTATATCATTTTAGAAAGCTCTCTTATTAATTAAGTAATCCCATTGAGAAATAGCATAGTGGAATAACATTACTCTTATTTTATTCTTATTATTTTGTTGCTTATCTAAGCACTTAATGTAATGAATGAACCTCTTAAGTGAGGTAAATTGCCACTATCATTTTATGGGGCTTATATAACAATGTTTTTAAAACCTAGTAAAGACTGATTTAGTTACAAGTTAGAGATTTCATTAATTAATGTTGATATAAAGATGTTAACATTGAAGTAAAAATATTAACTGCTCGATTGACCAGGTGATTGCAGAAGATTTTATCATATGATTTTTTATCTTTTTCAGTCTGATTTATTTTTAAAACATCAGAAAATTTACATTTATTAATTGATACTTTGGACATAATTGAAGAGATAAGAGATTCTGCTGTACTACTATCTTTAATGCTGAACAGCTTTTGATGTAGTCTAGATTAATTTTCTTAATCATGTAGATATAGGTTCCTGATTTATTTTATTAATTTTATTATTATTTTATTAAATGTATGGAATTTTAGTGGGCCTTGGAACTGGCACATTTATTTCTTTATACTGATTTGACCTAAGAGTTCCTCTATAGGTAGTCCTCAACTTATGACCACAATTGAACCCAAAATTTCTGTAACTAAGCAAGATAGTTGTTAAGTCAGTTTTGCCCCAATTTATGACTTTTCCTGTCACAGTTGTTAAGTGAATCATTGCAATTGTTAAGTTAATAACATGGTTGTTAAATGAATTTGGCTTCGCCATTGTCTGTGCTTGTTAGAAGGTCACAAAAGGTGATCACATAATCCAAGAACACTGTAACCGTCATATATATGAACCAATTCCCAAGCACCCAAATTTCAGTCACGTGACCCTGGGGATGCTACAATGGTCATAAGTGTGAAAAATGATCATAAGTCAATATTTTCAGTGCCATTGTAACTTTGAATGGTCACTAAATGAATGGTTGTAAGTCGAGGACTACCTGTACTTTGCCTATGTGCTTCATCACTCTCATGTTGTAATAAGTGCAAACGCAGCTCTGCAACATGACAAAGGTCCTTAAGAGGGAAACTCACACCAGGCCCACTTTCCTATTCCACAGACTGGCCCGAGCTTCACTGTCATTCCCAAAACACATTTCACTAGTGCTGGGAAAGACATCAATATAAATATTTTAACAGGCCACTATTGTTTACCATTTACAGAGTTCCTTCCTTTTTGGAGGGAATATGAACGACTCCATGGGAAGAGAAGAGAAAGTATGCATTGCAGCAGCTGTGCCCACAAAATAAATGGAATGTAGGGCATGGGAATTACAATTAATTCAAGCTGCCAAAACTGAAGCATTCATATGAGAAATAGATATAATTTTAGGATTTCATTAATAGTATTTAGAATTTAATGATGCATTGATTGGGAGCTGAATTTATGTTCATTTTGTGTCACATTACTGGCTCTTTTGTTTAGTAATCAGACAAAATAGATGGTGCAGGAGGAGGAGGAGGAGGAGGAGGAGGAGGAGGAGGAGGAGGAGGAGGAGGAGGAGGAGGAGGAGGAGGAGGAGGAATTACAAAAATTTTCCAGCAAATCTGGTTTTGATGTTGACACTTCAGATAAAATGAAAATCTCTCTCTCTCTCTCTCTCTCTCTCTCTCTCTCTCTCTGTCTCTGTCTCTCTCGGGTTTCGTTCTGTGTTTTTTTAAAAAAAAATCAGATGATCAAATTAAATAAGCGAAACAATGTTACTTGCAAATTTGACCATAATATGCTTTGGATGAACAGATTTCACGATACGTGCTTTGAGCAGCAGGGTATTAATTGGCTGCCAATCCCAATAGGCCGTAAGTCTCAAAAATGTTTATCTGGCAAATCATACTTCCTCTGAAGGGGATTTTCGGTAATAGAGTCTTGAAAGCTTATATACTGTATTTTCATGTTGCTCTCATGGAATTGCCCAGTTCCAGTGCTCAGTTGTATTTAGGCTGGAATGAGAATTTCTCTTCTACCATGCTATATTGTTTCAGGTACATGAAGAGTAGTGAAACAGACCTACTGTATTTTGTTGCTTCTTGTGCTTCTTATTTAATTTTGCTGTTGTTCTGGGAATGGCTGCAGATGCACTGATGTTGTGTAATGAAACTGCAAACAAACAATCAAGTTCAGACTCCAAATATTACAGAAGTAGGAGGTCCATGGTAGCTAAGAATTACATGCTCATTTATGTTATTCCTATTAATTGGGTTTCAGGGTCACTTTTTAACTTAACTAAACAGCTAGCCCACTGCAACCATGCAAAGAATTCAAGAATTCTGACATTTCATCAGGTTTCATCTTGGCTAGTTCTGCAGGGGTGATATAAAAACATTTCTTTTCAGCAGAGTTTATGCCCATATGGAGATGCTCCTTTGTTGCTTTCTCTATAGGAAATCTCAGGAGGTATATATTTATCCCATTTTAAAGACTTACCCTGATAGAAAGTAAATTGTCTATTGTCACTGCTTCTCCCTGATCATGAACCCAACATATCTTTCCACGTTGTTCAATTTTTGTGGTGGTGGTGGTTCTGCTGGTGCTGCTGCTGGTGGTGCAGGAGGAGGAGGAGGAGGAGGAGGAGGAGGAGGAGGAGGAGGAGGAGGAGGAGGAGGAGGAGGAGGAGGAGGAGGAGGAGGAGGAGGAGGAGGAGGAGGAATTACAAAAATTTTCCAGCAAATCTGGTTTTGATGTTGACACTTCAGATAAAATGAAGATGTGATTTATACATTTTATAATTTGATTTCTCTAAATTAAATATTCCAACTAAATGGAGAGAGAGAGAAAAAGAGAGAATGAATCCTTTGTTAATAACTGTCAGAAACTGACATTGTAACTCAAGATGTCCCATTTACTATAGCGAGCAACCAATGGGGCTAGCATGTAAGAGATAATAATGTAGGCCAGACATGTCAAACACAAGGCCCGGATCCGGCCCACAAAGTGATTTCATGTGGCCTGTGAAGCCACCCTGGAAACAGTGAGGGAATGGCCCCCACTGCCTTGGCCCTGGCCCAGAGACCCTCCTTCTGGCAGAGACCCTCAGATCTGTCCCACTCCTGCCCAGGCCCCCATAGGCACCCTTGATGCAAACGATGTAGAGCTGGTCACGCCCACCCAGTAGGCCATTTGCACTCTAGCCATGCCCACTCAGTAGGCCACACTCACCCTGGCCATACCCACCCGGCCCCCTGAGGGCAACCGCAATGCTGATGCGGCCCTCAATGAAATTGAGTTTGACACCCCTGATGTAGGCAATGAGACTAAAAGGTTTCAATGCCCACAGTGTCTTTTTGGGATGAATAATGTAGGAAGTAGGAATGGGAAATGGCTGTCATTACTTTTACATACCAACCTCAGTTAAACTGACCCTTTAAAATAGGGTCTTTGTCTATTTTGAGAAAAATGTATGGATGCAATAATGCAATAATAAAGGTCAGACTTCACTTCACTGTATGCAAGTTCTGTGAAGCCAAAATACAACTGTGAAATTAAAAAATGGAAAATAAATTGTTATGTTATAGTACAAATAAATGGTTTATCTTTTTCTTTCTTTTCTTCCTGTATTTAAGGAGTTCCTGCTCACATTTGTTGTCTAAAGGATTTTTTTCCCTAGGAGACACTTGAGAACCCAGTTCAAACACTAAAGCTTCATTCTTGAAATTATTCAATGAAACTTACAGACACTTAACGCACTGTACTAAATTAAAAATAAAATCAGGTAGATGAAAAGAGAAAACATGTAAGTGGAAATAGAGAGCAAGTGATTCAATAGCTGGAAGCCTCTCAAATGTGTAATGCAAGACAAACAGATGCAAAAATGTTAAATATTTATTGCAATATCACAATATTGCATTGATATTAATGTAATATACTAAACAATGGTATTTTACTACACCTACTTTTAGTATACCCAAGGTTCATTTTAGTCATTTCTATACCGCTATCACTTTCACCAGTGTGGTCCTAAGCACTTAGAAATCTAGTCCCTACATTCTTTTTTATTTAAACAGGACCAACTGTTTAAACAGGACCAACTGTTGTCAAAAAAGTCAAGATGCAAATTACAACCACACAATTGAGACCCTGCCCATTTTTATGTGTTGTACATCCATATTAAAAGATGGAAAGTTCTGAACATGCAGTAGTGGTTGCTATTTTGATCTTTTTTAAATCCTTGTCCCTTTGCAGAAGTTCTTGTGTTTAACATAACTTGGATAGATGTCAGGGCCCACTTCAAAACCTCATCCTAGGAAAGCAGAACTTGTGGAAACAGCTTCTTCCAAAAGGAACTTTTATTAGAAGAAGCTGATGGCAGGCATAACAGACAGGATCTGAGGTTTTCCCACTCAGATTAATAGGTTAAAGGAGTTCCAAGCAACCCCACCCCATAGTTCATCCGATCAGTTTGAATGGGCCAATCCCCAGGTGTTGTCCATTGTGGGAAAATGCTGATAGCATCAGTCCATCTCAGAGTTATAGCGATGTTTATTGGTCTTCGTACATTCCCTTCCGAATAGGAGATAAGCCAGATGCCCGGAGGTGGATTCTTTCCTCCCCCCACTTTCTAGTTGAGTTCAAGGGAGGACAGTTCAAAGAGTATATATACAGAGACAGTGAAAGAGTTACATTGTAGTGATAGAGAAAACAAAGAAGCAACCTGCAGTGTCATTCCCTCCTCCATTCCAGGAATATGACAAAACCCAGAGGAATAGAATGAATAGAGTTTAGAATCAGAGTTAGGAAGGGCCCCTTAGAAATATGGTTTCTGACATCCTGCCCCCCCCTTTAAAAAGAGAGAGATCCATCTATGGAAAAACAGAGACAAGTACAGACATAGGTTAGTCTGGTTTGTTCGGGTATCGGTGTAAAATTTCTTAAGCAGTTTAAGGGCTTTAATGTGATGTTTGTGGACCTACTCATTCTGGGAGGATGGGAGGTGTTTCCATGCTACTAAATATTGAGTGGAGCCATGGTATTTCCTAGAATCTAGGATTTTTTTAAAATTTCAAAATGTTGTTCTCCTTCTACCATAATAGGAGGAGGAGGAGGAGGAGGAGGAGGAGGACCAACAGCTGGTCTTAATGGTGGTCTTAATGGTGACTGCTGCTCACGTTTTAAAAGGCTGCAATAGAAAATTGGATGGATTTGTCTGAGGGATTTTGGGAGTTCTAATTCTGCTGTTACCGGGTTTATAATTCTAATAATGGGGAATGGTTCTACATTTTTGGGTCCCAGTTTCTTGGAGGATTGTAAGGATTTTAGGTATTTGGTGGATAGGTAGACCTTTTCCCCTATAGCAAAGCGTTTTGGCTTGACTCTCTTTTTATCTGCTTGCATTTTATATACTTGCCTAGCTTCATCTAAGGCTTTTCTAACAACTGGCCAGTATATTTTAATTGTGCAATCCATTCCTTTAACAAAGGGACTACAGGTTCTGCAAAGGGACATTCTGGCATCAGGTTAAAATTCTGTCCCGTAGCTACTTGGAACGGAATGTAGCCCATGCTGGAATGAATGGCGTTGTTGTAGGCAACTTTGGCGAATGGGAGCAGGTTGCTCCAGTTGTTCTGCTAGTAATTAATAAAGCATCTTAAATATTGTTCTAGTACTGAGTTCTACCGTTCAGTCCCACCATTCATTTGCGATTGATGACTAGATGACAGTCCTTGGATGGTCCCTAACAGACTTAGAAACTCTTTCCATAACTCTGATGTGAATTGTGATATAATGCACTGGGGAGCGCCATGAAAACAATATATGTGCTGAACAAACAGTTTTGCAAGGGTTTTTGCAGTAGGAATCTTTGGGCAGGGAATAAAATGCACTTGTTTGGAAAATAAGTCCGTTACAATCCAGATGATTGTGTTTCTGCTGCTCTTTGGTAGTTCCACTATAAAGTCCAAAGAGATTTCCTTCCAAGGTGCTGAGGGAGTTGCTACCGGCTGCAGCAACCCAGATGACTTCCGTTGTAATCTTTTTGCTGAGGCACAAATTGGGCAGCTAGCTATGTAGCTTTCAATGTCCTTTTTTATCTATGGCCACCAGAATTACCTTTTAACTAGGTATAACGTTTTCACAAACCCAAAATGGCCTGCGGATTTTGAGTCATGACATAGTTGCTAGTCTCTGGCTTTTGGGTGTGTATAATTTTCCTCCAACCCATGGTAGTCCATCATTGATTATGCATAAGTTTTTGTGGCTTAGGAACCACTCATCAATTTCTAGTGCTTTTCTAAACTCAGTTCCTGCTCGGCTTGCTAACAGTTTTTGAAGCTTGGCTTGCTGCCAGTTGTTTTTCTGGCAAGAGTGGCTTTGTTACAGTGGGGCGAGTGCTGTTGTATTGTGGCAATCTGGATAACATGTCTGCCAGGAAGTTTTTCCCCCTTGGCAGATGTTTCAATGTGAAATTGAAATGGTGGAAGTGTTGTGACCACCATGTTTCCTTAGGGGTTAGTTTCCTGGGTGTTTTTAATGCTTCCAGGTTCTTGCAGTTGGTCCACACTTGGAAGGGATTTTTGTTCCCCTCCATGAAGTGCCACCAAGTGAGAAGAGCCCATTGCACTGCATACGTCTCCTTTTCCCAGACTGCCCACCTCTGTTCTGTTTCAGGCTGTAGTGTCCCCTCATTTTTTTTCCTGTAAAAGCACAGCTCCTACAGCTACATCACTGGCATCTGCCTGAATTAGAAAAGGTCTATTGGTGTCAGGATGCCTTTGGACTGGTTCTACAGAAAATAGTTTTTTTAGTCTCTCGAATGTGGCTTGGCATTCCACCATCCATTTTAACAGTGGCTTGGCTTGGCTTTTCCCTCCCCCTTGGTTTTTGGTAAGTTCGTAATTGGCAATGCTATTTGGGCAAAGGAGGGAATGAACTGTCGGTAAAAATTGGAGATCCCCAGGAAACTCTGTAATTGTTTTCTAGCTTGGGGCAGAGCCCATTCTAGCATGGTTTGGACTTTCTCAGGGTCTATTTCTATGCCATCTGGAAAAATGTGGTATCCCAGATAATCAATTTTATCCTTATGGAATTCGCACTTACAAAGTTTTGCATAAAGATGAGCTGCCCGTAGTTTGTTTAGGACTGCTCTGACCAGTTTGACATGTTCGTCCATAGTCTCAGTGACTATAAGGATGTCATCCAGGTAAATGAGTATCCCTTTGTATAGGTGTTCCCTTAGTATGTCATTTATCAATTGCATGAATACGACAGGAGCTCCTTGCAGCCCAAACAGTAGAACCCAAAGTTGGTAACATCCCAAGGGACAATTGAATGCTGTTTTCCATTGATACCCCTCCTTTATTCTGATTCAGTACTAAGCTTCCCTTAAGTCCAGTTTGGTAAAAATCTTCCCCTTCGCAAGGTGGGATAACATGTCTTTCATGAGGGGGAGAGGGTATAGATTGCTTATTGCATTTAATGCTCTATAATCAATGCAGAGGTGAAGAGTCCTATCCTTTTTCTCTCGAAATAGGGGTGCCAGTTTTCAGTTTGGTGGGCTGAATAAACTCCCTTTCTAAATTTTTATCTATGAATTTCTGCATTTCCTCCAATTCTTGCGGGCTCATGGAGTACAATCTCAGCTTGGGAAGTTTCACGCCTGGTCTGATTTCTATTGCACAGTCCGTGGGCCGATGAGGTGGCAATTCATCGGACCTTTCCTTACTGAATACTTCAGCCAAATCTCTATACTCCTCTGGTATTTTGGGCAGTTCCCTTTGTCCCCCTACTGTAGCTTTTTCAGCCAGGGTTTCCCCTGGTTGGGCCTGGGCTGGTACCTTGGTTGGTTCCCTTTTTGGGAATCTAAGTTCTGCCATCCTCTAGTCCACCCACGGGTTCCATTTGGTCAACCATGCCATGCCCAGAATTATGGGGCATTCCATGCCAGGGCATCCCCCTTGCTATGGACCCATATAATTGATCGAACAAGATTGGTTTCTTCAGCCTCCTCGCTGATATTTCTAAGTTCCCCACTAACGTTGGCCTTATGAGGCAATGGGTACACCAGAGTCAATTAATGCCCTGACTTCTACAGCTTTGGGAATGTCAGGGACTAACAGTTTTAATATCCTGGTGAGGGGTACAATGAGTCCACTTACCAGGGGTTCATCCTCGGAGTTGTCATTGGATGAGTGGGATGACCCTCCATTGTTGGCCGGAGTTCCCTTTCCTTGTGGAGCTGAGGAAAACAAAATATTAACCAAAATATTAGTTCATCTTTTAAGATACTAGATTGTTTAACAATGTTTCCATCTATCTTTTTTTTAAAAAAAGATTGTTGCATCCTTGCCAGTGTATATATGACCTTAGGTAAAGATTTTCTTTTAATCTGATTTAAATAATCACAATATGTCAGGAAATAAGGATCTGACTGATTTCCAGTGACTAAACCTAAAAGTTGACTTTAATCACTACTGTTATATATGTGGCTTTACTTGCTGGCAGAAATGTCCCAAATTTTGAAATATTACATGTAATATTATTAAGACAGTAGGTTATACTGTATATGCTGGGCTGGTAGCTATCACAGTTCAGAGAGAAGCTCCATGTTCTTCTAACGTCAGAAAAGAAAACATCCTGTAATGTTCAGTTTTGTTGCTTTGAGCTTTCTCTGCCAGATCATGAGCAAGACCAATATACAATATTTCAATAACATCTTTACAAGCTCCTGAGAGTAGTGACATGTTATATTATATGTCATAATAGGGAAGGTATTTATATTCTTAAAAATCTAGTTTCTTTTAAGTATGCTTCACAATGCCAGATAATAATTTTCTGGGTATGGGTAACAAAACTCTCAGAGGAAAAAATAATGTAATTAAAGAATCAACATAACCAATAATAGAGAAATTCATCATATTCAGATTTTATTTCTAGTTACTTTCCCACACATTCATTTACTTATGTCATATATTGTTTCCATCTGGATCATATCAAGGATGATTTTACTTTAAAAACTGGTAGCTTTCACTGATTAAGCATATGTAATTTAAAAGTTAGAAAAGCAAACATGAATCATGAAGAAATGATTCAAGATTTTTACGAAAGTAAACTTACTAGAAATATCATGTATCAACATTTTTTTTATCCTGATTTCACTTTCTTCCTCCTTGCTTCCTTTTATAGACCCTATAATAGGTTGTGTTATAAGTTTCATTAACATCAGTCCTAGCCTCTCTTGAGACTTAGCATGATTCTCATTCCTTTCTCTTTCTCCAGTTCTTCTTTCCTTGCACTGGAAGGAGTAGAACGCTTCCTAGGGATACTACTGAAATGCATAAGGAATTGAAGTTCCAATATCTTACAAAAATCCAGATATCCACTAAACCAGGGGTCCCCAACCCCCAGTCCATGGACTGGTCCTGGGCCGCAGCATACCAGCAACCAGTCCACACAAACAAGCAAAGCCCCATCTGTGGGATGCAGGCAGCACACAAAACCACGCTGGGCTGCAGAAAAACCTTTCTCCATGGAACCGATCCCTGGTGCCCAAAAGGTTGGGGACCTCTGCACTAAACAATAGGGAATAGTTATTTTTCTCTATCTATCTGCTGCAATCTAGCAATCATCTGGGATTCTGAGTCCAGGTATGCTATCTCTGACATGGGTTGTTCCGGAGTGCTGTGGAAAACAAAAGATGGCATCGCCTATGATATCAAGAAAGTCTAGAAACTCATACGTAGGGGAGATTTTCACGGCTGTGAGTAATATTTTGAACTCTATTCAGAGATGAAGTTGTCCTTATTCAAGTGTGCTTCAATGCTGGCAAGGGAGATTGAATGCACTATAATTCCGGAGAAAGATTAAATAGGAGAAGCCATTAATGCTACATCTCTTGCTCTAATTAGGTCTACCAGATTTCAGTTAAAATAATTAAGACTAGTGTTAGAGAAAGAGAGAGAGAGAATCATTTAATCAATCCCTTTTGCTGTCTTCTAGTGGTCAAACAATTTTTATAACCCTGTTCTGATTACTCCAACTGTACTAAAGCACTTAAAAGTATAATACCACAGATCTCTGGTTTGAAATCCAGTAAACTCATGGAGAAAATATTTGTGTCCTGGACAGGAAGTTCCAGTAATCAAGAGGGGAGAATCTTCTTTTACTTCTGTTCTATACAGCCTCCCATTTTTCTATTCCTGCATGTCAAGCTCATCTTTACCTGTCCCACATTCCTGTTATGCACAGTAACATTTATCCTGAGACTCCAGGAATGACACTCTGATGTCCTCGATTCCCTTCTATCTTTCCATCCTTCTTGAAGATTTACTTGTTCTGAGTCTTACATCTCCTTGACTGCATTCCATTGAAATCAATGCAAGGCAGAAACTAACCAACAAATTCTATGGCTGAACATCACTATGCCATGCAGCTTCATAAATAAGATGTGCCATAAAAATGTATACATCAAAAAGGCAAGAAATTTGAATATTAATGAATTTTTTTTACAAAATCTATAAACAGTAGATTTTGTAGTAGCTAATAGTAAATATTTTCCCTTACTATATTATCAAATTATTTTCTTTCTAGAAAATACGAGACAAATGGGGAAATCAGATGGCAATTTCAGTCTCAGCAGATTCTATAGGAGGAAAAACAAACAAACCTGTCAATCTATTGGAATATTTGCTAAGATCTTAGCTATTATCAATAAAATATATTCTTTTTCCCCCTCCAAACCATCATATCTATAAACATAGCCCATCTAAATTTAACACATTTCAGAATGCCCTTAAGGAAATTTTCCATAGCAGCTATTGAATAGAATTAGAATAGAATAGAGCTGGAAGGGACCTTGGAGGTCTTCTAGTCCAGCCCCCTCCTCAAGCAGGAGAACCTATTCCATCTCATACAAGTGACTGTCCAGTCTCTTCTTAAAAAACTCCAGTGATGGAGCGTCCACGATTTCTGGAGGCAAGCTGTTCCACTGGTTGATTGTCCTCACTGTTAGGACATTTCTCCTTAATTCCAGATTGCTTCTTTCTTTGATCAGTTTTCAACCATTGTTTCTTGTCCTGCCCTCTGGTGTTTTGAAGAATAATTTGACCCCCTTTTTTGTAGCAGCCTGATTTTTGATAATAATACTAGACTGTGATTCTTTTCATCAACCTTTCACATAAGATTGGAAGCACAGCAGAAAGGTCTTGAGGAAATGAATAAACACTGATTGTGCTGTATGGATAACAATACAATACAGCATTTTTTCCCCGAGACGCACATCCAAGATCCTATCCTGATACCTATTGTAATCATCCAATAGTCTATTAGAATGGACTATTATAATAGTCAGATGTTCTTATGGAGAAAAATATGTTGCTGCTCTGCTCTGAGATGTAAGAATGCAGATGAACTCCAGTTTTCTTAAGTCCTAGCCCACATGGCCAATAATGAGATATTTGGATGATACAACTGAAAATTCTCTAGACCTGCAGTTTACCTATCCTAGCTTGATAGCTGTAATATATAGGTAGTTCTCGACTTACAACAGTTCATTTAGTGACTGTTCAAAGTTACAACAGCACTGAAAAGAATAAACTTATGACTCTTTTTCACACATACGACCATTGCGGCATCCCCTTGGTCATGTGATCAAAATTCAGATGTTTGGTAACTGACTCATGTTTGTGAGGGTTGCAGAATCCCAGAGTCATGTGATCAACTTTTGCAACTTCTGACGAGCAAAGTCAATGCAGAAGCCAGATTCACTTAACAACTGTGTTACTCATTTAACAGCTGCAGTGATTCCCTTAACAACTGTGGCAAGAAAAGTTAGTAAAATGGAGCAAAACTCACTTAACAAATGTTTCACTTAGCCACAACAATTTTGGGCTGAATGGTGGTTGTAAGACGAGGACTACCTGTACAGTAAAACTGATGAAAACTATTGCTCCTGACACCAGCAATAAATCACACTGTTGTTGAAAAGACTGCTTTTATTTTTTTTAAGAAAATTTGTATGTGTAGAAGTTAAATTAGGACAAAATAATCACCACTGAGACCAAATTAAATTCTGATTTGAGCAACCTTTGAAATGATCTATCTTTGCTCATGATGAAGAGAAAATATGCTACAAATCCGGCACTTTTCCTCTGAAAGACTAATTGTATTGTTAATCAACTCTCTGCTGGTTGGGAATGAGTCTGTCATTCTTTTCAATAGTTAAAGCACATTTATCACTGCAGATACCAAGCTTTTCTGGCATTCAATTAACAATTAGTTAACTTTATAATGCATTTTCTTAATAGCCATGTTTTTTTTTGCCATCTACATTTCAAAAAAATGAGTTTGAAATACAATATGAAGCTGAAGATACTAAATTTAATTAAAAGCAGATGATAGATATGCCTGGATTTTATTACTGTACTGATGTTAAGTAAATAGCATAATGCACAAGGTGCTTTCTAGTGAATTTGAAATATACACATTTCAGTAGTTTATTTCACACTATTTCTCCTACAAGAGTATATCTAGTGCTTACATAATTAAAAAGAGAGAAATCTGTCTTTATCTTAAATGCAATTCCGTTCAATGTAAAAGCAGCCACACTTCTTTGGTGATTGGTGCTCTTCTTGGTAGTCTGTAAGCATAAAATTGTGAAAGTTATGAATTTGAAATTATTGCTTCTCCCAGATAATGATTCAGCACCTTTTCATTAGAAACTCTCAATGCCCAACAGTGGATAAGCAATATATTTTGCAGCTTTCATCTTTAATTTATTTCTCAATAATATTTCATAAGGGATATTGAGCTGCATGCAAACACTCGCTTGCCACCCCTATTTACATAGCAGAAAATGGGGGATAACCCATTATGTCTGAAAACTAACACTGTGCAGCTTTTTATAAAAAACTTTCTTTTTTTCTTTTTCTTTTTTCATCAGGGGAAGTAGAATTCAGGAAGCTGAATGTTGTGATACAACAATTTTTATTTTTAATCAAAGGTTAGATACAGGCAGTCTGAATGCAGGCTAAACTTATTTTATTCAAGTCTGACTCCCTGGTGTAATGCGGCAAAGTCAGCCATTAGCAATGTTTCAAGCCATATCCTCCCCACTGTCCCCACTGGAACATTTTTCTTTGTTTATTCAATCATTATCTCCTGGATTATTTTTCATTTATCCTTAAAGGCATAAGACATTTAAATTGTTTCATGCTGCCAAGTGTTAGATTAACAAGGGCAAAGCTTCATTCTGATCTCTTTCTATACTGTCCTGTCAGATTTAATCTCAGAATGTGATGTTATTTCAGGCTCAGTGAAAACTTAAATCAACAAAACATCTTATCTCCATATTTATCTGTCTAGTTATCTGTCAGTCTGTCAACATACATACCTGTCCCCTATCTACTTACCTGTCTTTCATTTTAGAATTCTCATTTGTAAAACTGTGCTAGAAATGGTCATGAAATTTGGCTAAATAGCCCAGGTTGGTTTATGAGATTCAACTGCTTCCGTAGATTTTGGAAAGCTATCAGTACTTCTTTACTTAAGTTAAATAAAAGATTGCCATCTCTCTTAGCTTGAAAAAGTATGTGCATAATCAGGACCTGGTTACTTTACATACATTAATTAATTCATTTATATATGAATTAATAAGAAGTTATAAAATAAAAGAAATGAAATAATCTTGTCATAGCAAATCTCTCACTTTAAAAAAAAATACACTAAAAAGGGGGGGATATCCTACTCAAAAAAACCACTCAAGTAATAATTTGTTATCATTCTATTCATCTGTTGCTATACATACTGATGGCAGAATATGGCCAAGACTGGGTCATTTCCCAAACAGTATTATTGGCAGGCCCTGGTTGAATGAATTGCTATAATAACTACAGCACTCTGGATCCTGGGCGAGTGCAATGGCCATATTTCAAAAGTTGTGGCAGGTTTTCAAAAGACTGTTATTAAGACAGCACTGCATAGGGGGATCCCAGGTAAGTTATTATTACAAGTGTATATGCAGCATAAGTATTTTTGACTCTCAAAAACAAAATGCTTCAAGAATTAAATATATGATTATTGGAATTTACCTATCTACCAGAAGTTTGCATTTATTTCTTGACAGTATGAAACTTCCAAAAAAATTTAAATACATTGAGGCTGTAATCCTCCCGGTTGGACTACTCCAACGCTCTCTACATGGGGCTGCCCTTGAGGACCACTTGGAGGCTTCAGCTGGTGCAGAATGCAGCCGCGCGAGTTGTGATGGGGGTTTCCCGATACTCCCATGTAACACCTCTACTCCGCGAGCTGCATTGGCTTCCGGTTTCCCTCCAGGTGAGATTCAAGGTGCTGGTGATGACCTATAAAGCCCTAAATGGCTTGGGTCCGGGATATTTGAGGGAACACCTGCTGCCGGCATCAAGCTCCCTTCGTCCGGTGCACTCCCACAGGGAGGGCCTTCTCAGGGTACCGCCAGCAAAAGATTGCCGGCGGGTAACACCCAGGGGCAGGGCCTTCTCAGTGGGTACGCCTGCCCTTTGGAACCAGCTGCCTGTGGAGCTTAGGACTGCCCCTGACCTTCGTTCGTTCCGCCGGGACCCGAAGACCTGGCTCTTTGAACTTTCTGGCCAGGACTGAGAATTTTAATTGTAATTTTATTTTAATTGGGTTTTAATTGGAGTTTAACAGGGGTTTTATTTTATTCAAGGACTAAATTTAATTATTTTAATTGTTCTTAACTTTTGTAATTTGTATTTTAAATTCCTTGTGAACCGTCCTGAGTCCTAAACATAAACATCCTATGTTCATTTAATCTGAGCTTCTACTAAACTGACTAAGGTTTAATTCTGGATTATTATAGTTCTGTATTTTTGGAGTCTTAATCAAATTCTGTTGGTGGCATGAATGCATGGGTAGGAAGGAACAGATATGATTAAAACCGAATGAGAAAATATAGAAAATGCAAAGCAGTTTTGATAGAAATAAAACCTTGTTTTAGAAATGGATGAACAGATCTAAAGAAACAAGTTTCTAGCATGGTGAACAGAATTAAGAAGAAAATAATGAAATATGTGGGATAAAACCAAATTGAGAATGCCTGAAATAATAAATGAGCATAAGAAAAATAATGCTATAATGTCATTTTCCAGAAAAAAATGATCAGGAAGTCCTAATTGTGAGTATATTTAAAATAATAAGATTGCAAGTATAGACATCTCGGTGGCTGTCTGACAACTGAAATGTGTATGAAGGCTGCAATGAACCTAATGGTCAGTATTATTGCCAACCAGTTGGTTATCATGGGAATTCTTGGAATTGAAGTCCACATGTGTTAAAATTGCCCCAGTTGCTTTCTACAAAAGCAAAATAACAAGAATGCATATAAAAATCATAGAAGGGTTTGTTTTTAAGTGTGCCTATGGAAATATTTGGCATAATTTTGATTGAAATGGTATGACTGATTACAGTGACTAGAATTTGAGAAGTGCATCATGGCTTAAGAAAGTCTGCCAATCAATTTATTGAAAAATGTAGGAATATGAGAAGGAAAGTTTATTGCACATATTGAGTGATAGATAAAATAGATAAAATGAAGAGGTTTGATTATGGAGTGTTTGACAGTAATATAAACTTGAAGATAAATATGATAATAGTTTACAATGGAAGAAAAACATGGATGAGAAAAAATATAACATTTTGAAAATGTTCAACATGGAGCAAGGATTAAAACAAGAATGCCTGATTTTCCCTTGGCTATTTAATATATTTATGGTTAAACATATAGGAGAAGTTTGGAATGGATTTAGAGATTTGTTAGTTGGGAACTACTGTATGCATATTGTATATTGTATTGGTGGCCGAAAATCTAAATGACTCTGCAGCAAATGTTAGATAGACTATATGATCCAATAGAGAGTATGATTTTTTTAAAAAAAATAATATACAATAGCCAAGATAGTTGTGTGTGACAGGAGATCAGGATGAACAATAGCACATTGTGCATAAAAGGTGAAAAATAAGATGAAGTAAATAAATTTATATTCCTTGGTAGATTGTTTACTAAAAGAGAAATAACTGAGAAATTTTAAGACATATAAATGCTGCTATAATAGCAGTAGAAAAGCATTATTTTGTCATTTTATTATTTTTATTTATTTATTTTATTTTAATTCCATTCATATCCCGCCCTTCTCCGAAGACTCAGGGCGGCTTACAAGCTTAGCAGTAGCCTTCATTCTATGTATATGCCTGCTTATTAGGGCTTTCATACACCCCCAAAGCGGCATTATTACAAAGTCAGCTTAATTGCCCCCAACAGTCTGGGTCCTCATTTTACCTACCTCGGAAGGATGGAAGGCTGAGTCAACCTTGAGCCTGGTGGGACTCGAACCTGCACTAATTGCAGGCAGCTGGTGTTACTTAAGGAGGCATTAGCCCACTGTTCCACCAAGGCTCTTATGTGGAAATGAATATGTCAAGAGAAATATAAAAAGTAGGTTGAAAAAAGAAAAGTAAAGATTCTGGATGGAATTGATGATATGTTCAAAAAAAGAGTTGTATTGATAACTGTACTCATATTCAACCCATGCTTTGTTCTGGACCTCCTGTATGAACAAGAAAAAGTTGCAGAATAGCGGGACGTGACTTTATGCTCATCTCATTCACTCCTGACTTGTACTTCTCAGGGCATCAAATAAATGGAGTTCATGACTTCTGTAATCATCTCATTCCTGAAGTAATTCTTGATTGTCTGAGATCAGGCCACAAACCAGAAATAAACTTTTATTAGAAAAAAAAGAGTTACCGAAACTTTTCAAGAAGTAAAAAACGAAGTATAATTGAATATCACTAAGAAGTTTGCAAAAATGATTAAAGACTTTTTTGAGGAAAAATATTTTTCGCTTGCTCAAAGGCTTACCTTATGGCATAAAAAGCAAAACAGATTAACAGTAGAATAGTCATTTCTATTTTTATCTTGACTTTTCCATCTCCATCACGGTAATCACCTTTTATTGATTTCTTGTTCACCTGTAGCAGAGATTTCATTGTCCAAAACCCTAAAAAAACAAGACAGGAGCCATCTTGATGTAGTAGTTAAAAGCATGGACAAAAAGCTATAAAACCATGAGTTCTAGTCCTGTCTTAGGCACAAAGTTAGCTGAGTGAAAACTTGGGCCAGTCATTTTTTCACAAGTGTAGGATCCAGGCAATAGCAACCACTTCCAAACTGAAGAGGTTTCTTGGATATAAAGCGAACGTCTTCAAGGAAAAAACAAAGAAAGTCCAGCTGCATTTTGAAAAAAACATGCCATTTGGACAGCCACTTAAGAAAAGTGCATGGGTTTGTCTTTCAAGTCAGCATTGAATCCTGGCAACTGTCTGGACAACTCCCTTCAGTTTTGTTGGCAACATTTGGAAGTGGTTTGCTATTGCTTCCTTTCTAGAGCTGAGAGAGAGAGACTGGTCCAAGGTAACCCAGCTGACTTTGTGCCTAAGGCAGGACTAGAACTCACAGTATCCAGGTTTCCACTTAAACACTACACCAAACTGACTGTTTCACCCATTATTTTGTTTAATTAATATAGATTAGACAGTTCTTATGATGGATCTAACCTCCACAAATGTACAGTATCTCGTACAGACTGCAGTGATATATTTTTTTTGTAGCAGGAGTACTGATCATCCATTTTTCAATCTGTCTAAATTCCTCTCTCTTCAGTTGTTGTCACAGGACATGTGGGTGTTATAATCATGTGGATTCAGAAAAATTTTAATCCCAAAATAGCCAGGTTGACAGTAAATCTTACCTGGCTGTGGATCAATATTCACAGGGTCATCCAAAGCATGTTTAAATTAGTTGTGACAAACAGTATGAAAACTGCAAAACAGAATTTTAAGGAAAAATCCCAACAAGCAGTCTAAACTGGTATTAGGAATCAGAGGTCCATCTTCTTTGTTTAGCCAATAAGCAGCTTTCTGTTCAAGGAGAGCACTATGGTACATGTTCTTATCTCTTGCTGCATGGAAGGCAATGCAATTTTCTGTAAATCCACCACCATGAAATGGCAATTATCCACTGTAGACAGATCAAATATAAAGAAACCTCAACAATACAGATATTTCTTTGGGAAGGTACCTCGGATTACAGAGAGCAATTGACTTAGTGAACACAGTTAGAAGCACAATTTCTCTTAACTGCTTATGCACTACTTTATATGAGCTTCTTTCTTTCCAGCATCTTCCTGAGAGTGTCTCCTGAATTTTGATTTGCAGGGTTTTTCTGTGAACTAGGCAAACTCTTTTTCTGAGCTGTTTTGACTATAATCCATATATTAGATCTTTGGGGTCTTGTTTGCCATCAGATTTTGGGGGACTGAGATCTGCAATAGGCAGGGAATGATGTAAAGAGCTTGGAAAAGATTTTTGACTTTTTGTTCCTATGGCATTTGAAGATCATGGGTTGTTTTTTCTTTCTTCTTCTTTCCTCTTTTTAACAACATTACACAATTCTAAAGATATGTGTTATGAAATCCATGCATTCTCTGCATCCATCTATGTCAAGAAAGTATATTGCTTATTTTTTCAGTGCAATGCAGGTTCAATGAGAGATGAGACCATCTCAGCCCAACTCAGCTCACAGTGTAGCTGTTGTGGGATAAACAAGAGGAGGAACATGTGTTGGATATGTTTGCTGCCTTAAGTTATCTGTAACAGTAACAAAGGTGGGATAAAAACAAATCATTATATTAGTAAGGAACCTTCTAATTTGATCAGAATCCCCCTCTTCTTAAACTTGTACAAAGAGATCTTAATGCTTGAATTCCCAATGCTGCATTATTTTAGACTTATAATCTTTATTCTGGGACATGTATATTCGCCTTCATTCATAAAATAAATTTAAAACAGAATTAAGGACAGAGTTACAAAATGAGATTTTAAAAAAGTGAAAGAGAGTGAGAAAGCATCCTCACATCACTGCTGTAGTTTCCAAGTTTCTATATTTCTTTTTCTGTAATCTTCTGGAAGTTCTTGTCTGACACTCATACGTGACAACCAGAACCCATGCAGTGGAAAAGCCATCACACTTTCTCCTCCTCCTCCTTCTTCTTCTTCCTAACTTCTCCTCTCCCAATCTAATTATTATTTGTCTTTACACACAGGCTGATTTCTTAGTCTCTTTTTTCTTTTCTTTCCTCCTCATTTCTCATTCCTGCCTCTCAAATCTTTCGATCACATGCAGACTGGGTTTTTTCAATTCCTTCTTTCTCCTGCTGAATTTCTGGATCCCAAAGCTTTTATTAGTAAGTTTTATAAAAGAATTTTTGACAAAGTTTTATATAATATAAATGAAGACTCAAAAAAGTAAGAAGATAAATTAAAAAGAGTTAAAGCAACAAAGACAGAGAAAAATATAAAAAGAAAGCAGAAAGATAGTTAAGGAAGTAGCTTCCAATCTTCTTCACAGCAGTTATAAACTTATTTTAAATCATTTTCCCCTTCAACATTATACAACATGGTTCCTTTCTTCCCATATTGTGCCCTTATCAGTCAAGAAGTGAAGAAACTATCAGTTAATTTTATCCATAAAGAGTTTCAGTCTTTCAAACAGTAGGACAGGTGGTCCTCAACTTATGACCACAATTGAGTCCAAAATTTCTGTTACTAAGCAAGACAGTTTTGACTCATTTTATGACTTTTCTTGCCATAGTTGTTAAGCGAATCACTGCAGTTGTTAAATTAGTAACATGGTTGTTAAAAGAATCCTACTTTCCAGTTGACTTTGCTTCTCAGAAGGTCACAAAAGCTGATCGCATGATCCTGTGACACTGCATAAATATGAGTCAGTTGCCAAACATCTGAATTTTGATCATGTGACCCTGGAGATGCTGCAATAGTTCTGTGAAAAATCGTCATAAATCACTATTTTTAGTGCCATTGTAATTTAGAATGGTCACTAAAAATGAACTGTTGTAAGTTCAGGTCTATCTATAATTGTTCCCTTCCTAATCAAACAAGTCAGTTTAGCCATTTCTGCAAATTCAACAATCTTAACCATCCATTCATCCATTGTAAGTATTTCTATTATTCTTCCATTTTTGTCCATATAATAACCTTACTGCTATTACCATATATAAAATCAGTCATCCATAATTCTTTTGTAATTGACTGTCCCTAATAGAAAACAATCTGGATGCTAATTTTAAAAATGTTCTGCATTGTTACCTGTATTTGTATCCAGTGCTGATATTTTATCACAAGTCTACCATGCATGGTAAAATGTCCCTTTAGGCCTTATACACTTTCAACAATGATTCAAAGTATCCTTATACATCTTAGATTTATATATATGTATCCCTAGTGGCATATACCAGCAGTATATCATTGATAAAAATTCTCTTTTAAATTGTAAGTCTTTGTAGAGCTCAGTCCTTTTAACAACTTTATTTCTCATTGATACTGCTGTGTACTCTGACCAACATTCTGAACCCATCTGATCATATCCTCTTTCACTTCTTAATCTTCCCTTTCAGATCTCAACAAAAGTTTACAATATTTCCAATTATGTCACATGTGGCTTTATTCCTGGTAACTTCCTTATTCCCAAAGCTAAGGCACACCACCACACACATCGCCTTGTCCACTTCCCTCCCACTTTCCTCTCAGGCAAGGAAAACGGCTTGCATAGAGCAAAATACTAGACTTACTCTCTTTTCTAAAGAAGTATGACACAGTATTCGTGTTGCTGCCAGAAGCTGTGGGTGCTCCATCACTGGAGGTTTTTTAAGAAAAGCCTGTTTAAAGCACATTAAATAGTTTAATCTACATTCAAAGATAAATTATTTGTATGGTAAGTATCTTGTAACCCTGAAGTCTTTGGGAGTAAAAGATGTGGACCGTTTCTTTTTTTCATAATATCTATTTTAATCAGAAAAGTAATAAAATATTTGCTTCAAAAGATAAATGAAAACAAAAAAGGACTTAATTAATTTCTAAAAGTTATTGAAATCAGTTACTATTTATTTAAACCTTCCTTGTTTCAACTTTCATGCTATAAAATTCAGGGTGAAATACAATTTAAATTAAGATTTTTTAAGATTTATTGAGATTTTTATACCGCCCTTCTCCCAAAGGGACTCAGGGCGGTTCACAGGGCATAAATATAAACAACAGTACAAACATTAAAAGATAATTAAATTAATGCCCAAGTTAAAACCAGAATAATAAAACAAACCTATAAAAAACCCAAGTACCCCCATCAGGCCAGACCCGCTAGTTCAAATAAATGGGTCTTCAACCCGCGACGGAAGGATCGGAGGTCTGATGCCATCCGGAGCTCAACCGGCAGTTGGTTCCATAACGCCGGAGCACCCACAGAGAAGGCCCTCCCCCTGGGGGCCACCAGTCGACATTCCTTGACAGGAGGCACCCTGAGGAGGCCCTCTCAGTGGGCGCGCACAGGGCGGAGGGGAGTCGACGCCGGCAGCAGGTGGTCCTCGAGGTATCGCGGACCCATGCCATGTAGGGACTTAAAGATCATAACCAAAACCTTGAACCTTACCCGGAAGACAACTGGTAACCAATGCAGCTCACGGAGCAAAGGTGTAACATGGGAGTACCGGGAAACTCCCAAGACAACTCTCGCGGCCGCATTCTGTACCAGTTGGAGCCTCCGAGTAGTCTTCAAGGGAAGTCCCATGTAGAGAGCGTTACAGTAGTCTAGGCGAGAGGTCACGAGCGCATGAGTGACCGTACACAAGGCCTCCCGGTCCAGATAGGGCCGCAACTGGCGCACCAGGCGAACCTGGGCATAAGCCCCCCTAGTTATGATATTATATTATATTATATTATATTATATTATATTATATTATATTATATTATATTATATTATATTATATTATATTATATTATATTATATTATATTATATTATATTATATTATATTATATTATTATATTATATTATATTATATTATATTATATTATATTATATTATATTATATTATATTATATTATATTATATTATATTATATTATATTATATTATATTATATTATTATTATATTATATTATATTATTATATTATTATTATTATATTATATTATATTATATTATATTATATTATATTATATTATATTATATTATATTATATTATATTATATTATATTATATTATATTATATTATATTATATTATATTATATTATATTATATTATATTATATTATATTATATTATTATTTACAATACAATAAAGAAAATCAACTTCCATAGTAGAAAACTGCAGTGAAAATTACAATTACAGCTTACAAAGCATCACTTAAAGGTTATATAAATTAAAATGCCTGGGTACAAAGATAATACTACTTAATCTGATACCAAAAAGATTATAAATTGAACACTAGATATCTCTTTTTCACATGTGCTGGAAATATCCCACTTAACGTATTAAAATGCATGTGATAACATTTCTGGACAGACTATGACGAACATACCTCTGTCCAGAAATATTATCACATGTATTTTGTTGGCAGTATAAAATATGTACGTAGATAAATAACTTTCAAAATTGAATTTGGATTCTTTTAGTTTTTAATACCGATCATGCAAATTCCTGAAACACTTGCATGATGTCAACAAAAGAGAATTTTGGAACAACTATTTGGTATAGAATCAACTCAAAGAAAGCATAAATGAATAGGTTTTAGTCAAGTCTGTTTCAATATGTTCCAACATTTTTTTGTGTAGAACTGTGTTGCATTTAAACTCCCACGTTGGCTTGGAATTCCAGAACCATGTGGCTGAATATTAATGAGAATCAAATAATATCACATCTATATTGGTGAAGACAGTGATCGTGAGAATAAAGCTCTGCCCATTTTAGTGTGTGATACAAAAACAGATGAAACTTTGATCATGTCTTGACTATCCTACCACATTTGCATACATGTGAAGACTGGTAAATCCCATCAAATGTTTGAAAAATGATCAAATGAAAATTTGTGTTTGATTTTGCATATAAATTGTAACATTTTTCCATAGAATTGCTGAGGCAAAAAAACAATGGCTGAAGAAGTGAAAATTTTGAAATGCAAGAGTTCCATTGTGCTTATTATTCAGGAAGTACAAACTTACTTTATATACAGTTGAAACAAATTATTCTTCATCCACATTTCACCCTACTTAAATGATACAAGCTTTTTGATTATTCTCAGTATAGCAGAGCAGACATGGCAAGCAATAGTTAGGATGTGACATAATTCAGGATAGACTGAGCTGGCAGATGGAAAAAAGCAGCTACATCTGCTGAAATCCAGGATATACTACATAAGTCAAAATGCCTCTGCAAGTTCTTATGTACTTCCTGAAATTCCCTTAAATTTTGGTAATCTATTTTGAGCAATGAATTATGACCCTGAAATGAAAAGCCACCAAAAACTCATTATTTCTATCAGCTCCTAAAGGGCCAATATTCAAAGAACTAACTCAGCACTATGTATTGTGTCTATCTGAATTAACTGTATCACCCATATTATAATGAGAGTAATCAACTCTTTATGGAGAGGGCTTGCTTTTGGATTTGAAAGGCCACACTTCATGCAAGCTATACATCAGAGGAAAATGGTTCATTCAACTAAGAGTGAATCCTGAAATGTCTTACTACTCCAATTATGAAGAAACCCAAAGCCAATGGGGCTCAAGTATAGGATGATGATTGCCTAATTAAGTCTAATGGCTCCCTAAGGCACAAAAGGAATTGGATTAATAGATTTGGTAGTCCAAGCAAATCTGAACAACAGGCTATTTCTGTGAAAAAGTATTAAACCTGATAGTACCAGGGAATGGGAGTTAGGAAATTAACTGTTAGAGAAAAATTGTTTGAAATTGAAAAGTGACTCTCAGCTTCTATGTGTGGATGAAGTCTCAGCTGCCAAAGCTTCCTTCATAACCAATATCCTATGAAAGAAAAGAATCCTCCCTCATATATGCATAACAATGGGATTTGCTGTGGCTTTTTAAGGGGAAAAGATTGCTTTTTATTTTTTTATTAGAAATGACATCTTTCCTATGGTCTTTTTTTACAGATAAGATTTTGTAAAGTAAAGTGGAGGAATGCCAGATATTTAAGAACAATTCAAATTTAAAATGGAAAGAAGGGACAATTGTACTCACAGAATGTTTAAACAGTGGTCATTAAAAAAATAAAAAAATATGTAGGACAATGTCAATTTACTTAAAGCACTCTACTATGATATCTTTGTATAGAAATCCTGCCACCCTTTCTAGACTGGTACAACTAAAATGAAATCTGGGGTTTTCTGAAAAAAAAACATATTTTAAAAAGAGGCAAGTTGATATTAAGCAATATTTTGGAGCTAATGGCAACAAGCTAGAAAGATAACCATGGACATCTGTGCATAGTAATGAATCTACTTAACCAGAGCATATTGTGATGAGAAAAACAAAACGAAACCCATTCGAAAAGATATGAGAACTAAAATCAATGTGTCTCTCCAACAATTGAGAGACAAATTTTAAGAATCAGTGAAGCAATCGAGGGGATTTTTCTATAAAGTCCATGGAAACATAGGAAGAAGTAATCCAAATTACAAATAAAATTAATGTGTTGTTCTTCATCTAAAATGGAAGACAGGCATTGTTCAGTTACAAGTACTGCTATTTGGAAACTGCTCTCCCATGCAATATAGTTGGCAGCAATCTGTAAGCATGTGGACATTGCAGACAGACTAATAATGTGCAGTAAGTAGTAAGAAAGATACACTTCTTAAAATCATGTAAACCCTAGAAATAATCTGGGTATTTTGTTCCTAACTGCTGGAATCAATAAATAAAATAAAAATTTTATCTAACTATATTTTTAAATAAAGTCTATTGTGCTTCCTTTTTATTAATGCTGCTTAGGATTTAAATTAAATCTTTGAGTTCAGGAAGCAAAAAAATGTAACCCAAACTTTGCTGTTAATAATTCTGACATGATTTTATACTGAGATTTTTAATATCCATAATGATGATTTGTGACTATTGTAATTCATTTGTTATGTTATATACAGTGTTGGGATTCAGCCGGTTCGCACCAGTTCAGCAGAACCAGTAGCTAATATTTTGTTGCCCAGGCCGAGAATGGACTTCTGGAAGCGGCATCCACACAGAGAACCGGTTGTTCACATATTTGAATTCCACTACTGGTTACGTATGTTATGTTGTAGTTATGATATTCTCATACTATAAATAATTAGAATGCTTTTCCAGTTCTAAATTTTACAGAGAACAGATTATAAATTGTAAAAGTACTAGAAATTGGGTTTCAGACTGGGTTGGTTTGGTACAAGGTACTGTTGAATTTCAGGCAGAATCTTTCAAAACTAGCTGGGAAAAAGACAGTGAAATGATTATAAGTCTCCTGTATTTTAAAACATTAAACTGGTAAAACAAATATTTATTGTTTTTATCTTGTATGTGTTATATAGACCCTTTGGCCGATTAAAAAGTGCAAAGAAATCAGTTTGTCAGTGTTCTTATTTACACAATTTACCAAACTTAAAGTATTAGACTTTAGCTATTGGAGTCAATAAAAGCCAGGTGGACTAATAAACTTATTATATCTGTGTCTTTATGGTTTTGGATGTTTCTTAAACCAACACAACTAACTTTTTTAAAGTTATCATGGCACTAATATTTGTTCTGGGTGAAAACTGGAAAGTTTATTATTTGTGTGTTTTTGTTTGTGTGTAGCCAGCCAGCCAGCCAAACAGTTTTTGACCTGAACACCTGTTTCATTGGGGTTGTGGGGGGGGAAGACTGCTAATTTGTTATGCATGGCATTACTTGGAACAAATGCAGTGAGGTGGAAGTTAAAACAGTCTGTTGCTCTGATTGTTTGCCAGAGGGGAAAGTAATACTACATAGGATGGCTGAGGGCAAATCAACTGTTCCTCAACAGCTTCTCCCAATAGATCACCTTCTGGTAATGGGGGAAAAATGGGGAAAAATTATTAGCACTTCAACAATTTCCAAATCAGAGTCGTATTTCCACAACATATTTTAAAATAAGAATTGGTATGCAAATTCATAGCTGTTTAGAAACCAAAAGTGAAAGAAAGTAATATTATACTTGCAATGTAAGAAAATTAACTTTGTTGTTATGTTTAGCTTGTTTCACACAATATTCTTGGTAATACATGGTGTTCACATGAGGAAAGGGGCAACAGCCCTACATATCTCCACCTAAACAAGATAGAAAATATATGCAACAAACCTATATCTAGCTGAATGCAGTCCTATTCCTTTGGCTGTTCAGGAAACCTGTACATGTTGGGCTTTAAAACATACAAGCACAACACAACACAAAACACATACACATACACACACACACACACAATTAAGGCTTCTTACTGTGTGAAGTATTGTGGCTGCAGATCTTCCCCATCAACCAGGGAGACATGGGGCAGTGATAGAAGCACAAAAGAGTGAATCTTCATCTATCTTCCAGAAAATTTCTTTTCAATGCAGGTGAGGATATTGAGTTTGAGTTATAATTTGAAGTATTAAATTGGAATAGTGATCTAAATGAAATAAGGGCAGAAATTAAAAATATTCACAAATAATTCTGTTATGCTATAAAACACTTAAAACGTCTCCAAAACCATCATCCCTATAGCTTGTCAAAAGAAAATTGACATCTTTCAATAATAGAATGGAGAACATTAATTATGTAAAAGGTTGATAGCTTTTCATAATAACTCTTTGGAAGAATACATGGTCTTTCCCCAAATTTCCACTTAAATCTGAATATTATAGTGAAAGAAGAAAGCTATTTTCCTCCATTCCCAAATTGTTCCAAGACTTTTAATTCATAGAGTCATTAGCCCTGAATAGCCCTTATCCAGCACCTCAGTAGATTGGCTTAGAAAGTTTTTCAGACTGTATATGATCTGCAATTTGGTAGGTTATATTAAAAGGGAGGTGGTGGCTCAGTGGGTTAGAACACTGAACTTGTCGATCAGAAGGTCGGCAGTTTGGCAGGTTGAATACCGAGTGCCATGTAGCAGAGTGAGCGCCTGTTACTCGTCCCAGCTTCTGCCAACCTAACAGTTCAAAAGCACATAAAAATGCAAGTAGAAAAATAGGGACCACTACGGTGGGAAGGTAACAGTGTTCTGTGTGCCTTTGGCTTCTAGTCATGCCGGCCACATGACCACGGAGATGTCCTCAGACAAGCGCTGGCTCTTCGGCTTTAAAACGGAGATGAGCACCAGCCCCTAGAGTTGGAAACAGCTAGCACGCATGTGCGGGGGAACCTTTACCTTTATTAAAATGAGGTAATTGTCTAGCTCACTCACATAGAGTATATAAACCTAAAACTTTTATACTTGTACATGGTGTATGTTTATTTGTCTGTGAACATACATTTTAGCAAAAATCATAAAATTTCAACTATCCATATCAGTTTGATATATCACCTCTAATATTAACAGCACTATTTATCAACATGGGGAAATCCTTGTGGCCATTGCAAAGTGACTTGCTTTGTTTAGTGTTCATCTACATCAGTCAACAAAAAATAGATTTTTTTTTCTAAACTAGATTGATTCAGTTGCATTAACAAAAATATGATGAATGTATCTCTAGGTTCCCGATATAATTTGCAGTGTAATAAATAATGGATCAAAACTTGCACCTGTGAGTTATTACAGATGGATAAACAGTGTGTAGTTGTTAATCCTTTATATCTTCCATCCAGGTAGGCTGTTGTCATCATTTAAAAATGAAATTCTGTGAACGCTTTTCTTGGAGAATGGGATGTGACATTCCTGTAAATAATATGACATCTTTAAAAAAATTGATACCAGTTAGACCAGAGGTCCCCAACTTTTTGGGCACCAGGGATCAGTTCAATCATTTCTCTGGCTACTTTTGTACCTGCTTGGCCAACAATTTTTAGCTGTAAAATTGAATGTACGTCCTTGTTCATTGCAATGTGAGGCTATCAAGGTGTTTGGGTCTCCTTGTCTGACTGCTCGCTTGTGTTCTTGCAATCGGTGGTTACCTTCTCCATCTTTCCTACATAGTCACAGGAGCAATCCATGCAGGAGAGCTGGTAGTTTATATTAGAAGTATCTCCTACTATTACTGATAAGTTGTGTGTGGAAGCATTTTTTTGCCAAATAAATATTGAGCATGAGGACTAATATCCTATAATATACTATTGCATTCTTTACCTTATATTAGTTAATGGAAGGCCTACTTCTAATCTCATCATTGATGCTGGTACACATGGCAGTAAGGCTAAGATTGATTTCACAAATTTATTCTAGACCACTTTAATTTCTAATTTAATGAAATTCCAAATTAGGAGCCCATTTATCAAGTTTTCTATTTCCCCTGTATTAACCATTTTCCTTTTGAGTCAAAGGAAGACCAAATGGTTCCTGACCTCATGGCCATTCTTCTTGTTTATACTATATTTATTTCCTTGTTAGTGTTTCAGTAAACTGGATAACCAAATTGACCTCACTTGTTCTATTTTCTTATCATTTAATGTCCATCTATATCTCTCTCATCCTTTAGTGCCACCTGGGTTTTGGAATAACTTATCTGTAATTATTCTTTCCTAGAGTAAACACCAATTTCTGGCAGAAATTTTCTCATTTCAGTTAATGTTGTCAACATGAGTACCATGCTGTCTGTATACAGTAATATATAGGGACCTTTCTACTTCCAATTAAGGGGGCATAGAAGGAAGGATTATTAAGCTCTTCTAATGTCATTTATACAAAAATTAAAGTTGAAGGAAGCCAATGTACAACACTGGGGGATACTTTTGTTTTTATTTTAATCTGCTTAGTTAGGGAACCATTCTGGTTTACCTTTATGCACATGTAAGTGTCTTGATGTAATTTATATATTATGTAAAGTATTGTTCTATTTATATCGGTAATGAAAAATTTCTCCCATAATTTTCATTCATTTATTGTATCAAAGGCAGATGATCAGTTAATAAATGCTCCTTATAGGCGTTTTGATGGGGCATTCATTGACTGTGGAATCAAATGTTGAAAGTGAAATACTCACCTGCAGTACCATGTATATACTGTAGCTTACACCCAATGTCAAGAAATATTAGCCATTATGTTGGCCGTACAGTATTTCCTTAGTTTATTCATGGAAAAATAGTGACATTAAAGATGGATCACAAATTTTAAGAAGCCTTTCTTAAGAAAGCCAGGATCTACAGGATTCAATAACTGGTGTTAACTTTGCAGATATACAAATTACATGTTACATATACACTGAGGAAGGAAATAGTAATAGCTGACATTTTGTCCAGGAAAAGATTTGTATAGTTCAATATAAATTAAGCGTTGAAATGTTTGGAAAGATAGATCCAAATTTCTAGGTAAAGAATATCCCTTATTGCTAAATTACTGTTCAGTGTTTGCAATATATCAACTAGAAAAGCTTTCTAGTAATTCTGTCAGAATTAGGTACAATGGTTTTATATCATAGTCTATTTAGTTTATAGAAATATTCCAGTGATGACAAAACACCAGTCCACCTTTTAAGGAACTGATGATAGGTCATTAGAACCACTCTTAAGAAGCTAATGGTGAATCACTAATTCAACTTTTGTCAAGTAGATATTTAGACTACTCATGTCAGGAGTTTGATACATTCCTAATGTGATCACAGAAATACAGTATGTCAGAAAAATTTGGCAAGAAAAAGAACATTATGATAAATGTACCATCTTTGGAAGGAGTTGATAAAGTTAGTTTTGAACAAAATAGTTTATACAATTCTTAATGATGTTCATATTTCATATGAAAGTTGAGATCTTATTGTGCATCTCAGGATTCTAGACCTCCATTCTGATATCATTGTGAGCAGAACTAATCACAATATTTCTTTTCTGCCAAATCAGCTTCCCTTTTTTCCTCTGACAATTATGAGAGAAAATTCCTTACAATATGGCTAGATCATTCTGATATAAATATCAATAAAATACATAGTACACTGCTCTGTACGTGAAAAACATAGTACATAGTACACTGCTCTGTATGTGAATGTGTATATGGGTATGTGGGCATGGGTGTGGAAGAGGCTGTAAGAGAAAATATGGATAAAGAATCTATCATGCTATCTTGATGGTGAGTTCAAAAAATAATAATGTTGTCATATTTCCATGTCACATATTTTTTTAATATTTTCTGACTGATGATTTTGTTCCTTCAATAGTATTTTTAAAAATAAAATCCAATGCAGCAAATATAGCCAAAGGCGCCCTTGTGAGAACTTGCTAAGATATTCTATTACATACTAAATAGTTTTCTTAATAGGAATAAAGTGAAGAGAAGTTTTCTAGTTGCCATTAGCAACACTATGGACCAGTCATGGAAACTGATATATTCTATTGATCAATAAAATGAATTCAATTTATTATCCCTCATGAGAATCAATTGCTTGGAAAGCTAAGAGACATATCCAAGGATGAGAAATACTTACAGTAATTATTTGTGACTGCCAAATACCTATGAATGGTGCCATCTGTGGAAATGCAGATGTTTATAATCTAGGACTTTGTTTGCTGATTTGATCTTCCTCTTGTTAATATTTAAGGATATACTTTATTTTTATTCTTTTACAACTATACTAAATCAGATTTGTGTCCATATCTGCACAAAAACTAAGGAAAATATTTGCTCCAACAAATACGCGTAAGTGATTTAAGCATAGCTGTGATTCAGAAAAATGCCAGAAATATTGAAAAGCTACCCAAGTGGCAAACAAATTATGCCAGTAGCAATCATGTAAATCTAAATTAGTTGATGGCCAAAGTCCAGTTGGCAATATAATGGATGGGGTGCAGTGAGAAGCTAAGTAGAACTGCTGGATAAAGTAATTCAAGGTGACAGAAGCATGAATTGACCTAAAACCACCTTGTTTTTGCCTGCTCATTCAGCCAAATGCTGTGATTTTCCTTTCTTCTGATTATCAACCTGTTTATTATAGGTTTTTAAAAAACTTGCTGTGACTGTTCTCAGGGAATATAGTACTGGGAACATTGTGAGAATTATTTATTCATATTTAATGTATGCAAACCACTTGTATGCCACTTTTACAACTGCCCAGGTGATTTATTTAAAATCTTTGCAAGAATGAAAAAACTTTCACAGAGTGGCACAGAGAAAACTAAGTGCAGTTGGAGGCAGACTTTGTCCCAATAAGCCATTTTTTCAAAAAGAAAAAGAAAAAGAAAAGAAAGAAAAAGAAAGAAAGAAAGAAAGAAAGAAAGAAAGAAAGAAAGAAAGAAAGAAAGAAAGAAAGAAAGAAAGAAAGAAAGAAAGAAAGAAAGAAATAGCCACAGCATTCATCATTTCCTCAGTTAAGAATGTGAAGGCTTCCAAGTGGGAAAGACAAAATAACATGCCAGTGATTTAAATACATACAGTGGAAAGAACCCAACAAAGATTTGGCTTCTATTCAGTCAAATAAGAAGTAAGACTATCAACTTCCTGTAGAATAGCATACCTGATAAGAACATTTCAGTCAGAATTACACATAATTTGTAAAATTAGGAGGGCTAAGTCTTGGAGCACGTTGTTTTTGTTTTCAGTAATGTCTCCTTATATTATAGGAAAGTAGTTGGATTAGCTCTGATGTTTTTTTCCTTCTTTCATGGAGTTTAAATTAAAATAGAGTTCTTCCAACCTGTTTTTTTTTTAATTGAGAAAATGTAATAAGCATGCTCAGTGCTTTTTTGTGAGAAAAAAGGTGCCAGAACTCACATCTTGTTAATCTTTTATTTAAAAAATTATATATTCAGTTCCGAGCAGGACCAGTGGTTGTGAAGTAATTAGTTTTTTTTTCCATTTTTAATTTTGGGGTCACACTTTTATACTAAAAATTAAGAAAAGATTTTCAATTCACAAATTGTTTTTTAAAATAAATTATTTGCTTTTTGCACATAATCAATCACTATACACACACACACGTCAGTTGTGTAACAAAACATAACAGTCACCAACCACAATAAGCACTCAGTGCGTGACCAAACAACCAATCACAAGCCGAGCAGTTGCACAAGCTGAGCAGCGCCATCACAATGAGCATGGACGAAGTAAGCATGCATCGGACTCGATACACAAGCAGCCCGCATGCATCATTTTAATGATTTTGCCACCGACTTGCAACACTCGACAGGGTGATTCAGGTCCACATGGACCAAACATCAAATTTTCAAAAATTACTTTTAAAACTTGAAAAAATCATCAAAAAAAGGCTCTGGAACTCTGTTCTGGTGCATTCTATGACAAAAGTACTGAGCATGCTTATTTGACTCCAAATAACTGATTGTTCTTAATTTTTATATTATGTTATTTTATTCTGTCATGGTTATTGTATTGTATTTTTAAATATTCCTCTACAATATCAAGAGCTGTATGAAAGTGGTGGTTTAGAAATCTAATAGTCAACAAAATAAAAAAAAGTTCATAAACATTGAATTTTCTAATTCAGCAATATCTGGAGAGAGAGAGAGAGAGAGAGAGAGAGAGAGAGATCCAGTAAGCAGAATCAATTTACTGTATGTAACTTTTATCCTAAATTCAAGATCTCATAAATTCAGCAGAACAGATGATACATAGCATGATGTTATGCATTACGTGTATATTGTAGACATATTTGCTCTGAACTAAGTTTTATTGATCATTTTGATGGGGTTAATTTTGATGGAAGCATACCATCTGTCTTTGGTTTCCTGTGAATTATTCAATTAAAATCTGTTCATGAAAAATGTAATAATGTTGAAAGAAGAAATGGAATGCAATGATAAACTTGAAAGAACTCGGTTGAAAATACTGTACACCACAAAGCGATTTGCAGGAGAAAAAGATAGAGCCTGCTCAGAATTCTAATCTACAGTAATACTATTCGCTTTTTGCTTTACTAATCAAGTCTACATAACCAAATAAATGTTGTATGTTATTTTACAGTGCCAGATTCTATGGTAGTTGTCCAATTATAACAGGCACTAATTTATTTGGCTGAAGGGGAATATCAGCCTCATCAAAGTGACCTATATCTTATTTGACACTGAGTGAGGGCTGACAACTTGTACTTCTCTCCTGCACACAATCAGCAAAGATCTCTTTTTCCCCCTTTTCTTTCCTATAAAAGCAATTACAGTGAGAAATATTGGGCTAACTTGCAGACTGAAGCTGGTCAAATAACATTGTGTTAGCAGTGTTTTTTTTAAAAAAATGATATGCTTCCCTTCCATCTTAAAGGCAGGAGACAAACACATGAAGAAGTCTCCAATCTCATAGTATTTGCTTTCTTTAGTTCACCTATCAATCCATAAAACCTTTTCCTTACTTCCCATCATTGTTTCAATTATAAATATTTTTTATAAATAACAAACCTAAACACATAGCATCTCACATGTAACTGTGAACATTTTCCAACACAGTTCCCTTCAAGTTGCCAGCATCTTGTTGCATTTGAACATTATCGAGAAAACAGGATTAGTCTATTTAATATTAAAGATTGTACATTGCTGGCTATGCATGAATCTTTTGCTATAAAGGAGACTGAAAAACTTAAACAAAGGCAAATGAAATGAATTTTCACATCAAAGAAGGAATTAAATTGCTGCTGAGCCTAAAAATAATTGATTCTTGAAGCATTAAGAAGTACTAAGTCAGAGAGGTTTGTACAGAAAGAAAAAAAAGACTACAGAGAAATTAACCAAATTACTTGCTTTGTCTTTTCTGCAAAAAGGAGATGTTCAGGAAATATATTAAACATTCTTTATCCAATAGAGGTAGCAGAAAGCATTGTACAACTAATAAAAGACAACCTGAAAAGTAGCAATTCGGGAGATCCAGAGACTTTTTAAAGGACTCAACTGAAGCACTTATTCAGCTTGCACAAACTCAAGCAAACAGAATGCCCAGCTGCTCCATTTTCCTATTTTTTCAAAAATCAAGCTCAACTGGACATGTGTAGAAACATGTCTGTAATAAGAAACATTTCTTTTATCATGAGATGCCTCTTCCAAGTCTGACTTATTAGAATCACATTCTCCTAGTCAATTTTGTTCACAGCAGGTGTCAGCTACTCCAGCTACAGCGCTACATTTCTCATTCTCTGTCAGCTTGCATTCAGCTGCATTAAAATAACTAGAGGAGGCTAAAGGTTCAGTGACCCTATTTCAGTTATTCCTGCAGGTTGCTACAATATCATTTTATAACTAGAAAACAGCACAGGATTACTGAATTTGGCATGACATGGTGCATTTTCCAACCCCACTCCCCAAATAAAGAGTTAACAGTTGTGATTATAAAATATATGGCAAAGGCATTTTAAATTTATAATGCATAAATTAATGCCAGATCTACTGTAGTACAACCATCTGTTGAAGATATCAGTAAGCTAAAAAAAAATCCACTACAATATGGCCATAGTGTAAATGATATGTGTACAGTTAATTTGAGGGACAACCTTTTACTCTGCTTACCTTGTGTTTGTTGACTTCAGTTTTGCATTTAATTCAATCATTCCTCAGGATCTAGTAAATAAACTGGGACTTTTAGGCTTCAACACTGCTTTGTGCAACTGTATTCTTGATTTTCTTATTGAAAGGCCCCAATATGTGCAAGTTGGGACTAATATTTCTAACACCATTTTCTTGAGCACAGATTCTCCTGAGGGCTGTGTCCTAAGTCTGCTGATGTTCACCCTGTTGACCCAGGACTATTGTGCCAGGTTTACCACCAACTATTTTGTGAAGTATGCAGATAATACAACAGTAGTGGGCCTTATTCGAGATGACAATGAGGGTGCTTACGGCAAGGAAGTAGAGGGTTTGATAAACGTGTAACAAAAACAGCCTAGTTTTAAATACCAGAAAAACCAAAGAGAGCACTGTCGATTTCAGAAAAGGCAGGCACAACCACACACCTCTGTGTATTAATGATTCTCCTGTGGAGGTGGTTAGCAGCATCACGTTTCTGGGTGTGCAGCTAACGAGTAGACTAGCTTGGTCATTCAACAGTGAGACACTGGTGAAGTGGGCACAGCAGTGTCTTCATTTTCTGCATCACATGGGAAAAGCACATCTTCCTTCCCCTGTCCTGACCACTTTCTACAGAGGGAAGATCAAGAGCATCCTGTCATATTGCATTACTGTCTGATTTGGAAGCATTAAAGCTTCAGACAGGAAGGGGGTGCAGAGAGTGGTGAGGATGGAAGAAAAGATTATTGGCAGTTCACTTCCTTCTATCCAGGACATAGCATATAACTGATGCTTGAGCAAGGTACACAGGATTGTCTGGGACTCTACACATCCTCTTCATGACCTATTTTCCTTGTTACCTTCTGGGAGGAGGCTTTGTGGTATACAAAGCAGAATATCCAGATTCAGCCACAGTTTTGTTCCATATAGCATCAACCTTGTGAACTCTCAAGTTTCCTCTTTCCCTTACGTATTCAAAATGGACAGTGATTAATATTTATATGTATAAACAGTAGTAATTCATATGAAAGGTGATTAAGGCACGAGAGACTATGACCAAGATCTATTAGTCCAGAAAATGGTACAATTGCCACCTGAGATGAACCTGTGCAAAAGACCTTTTGGCAAAAGCAGCTACCTCCTCTTAAAGCAAGAGATTGAGTCTGGGAGGACCTCTGGACTCTAAAAACATCTGGGCATTAGGACAGCACAACCATTTGGTATGCCAGTAATTAAGGCATACATAAGACATTATCAGCTTGCTGAAAATGCCTATCTGCCATTGGGTGACTTTGCGTGAGCCTGTTATAGATGTGAAATGGGAAAGGACAGGAGTCCCTCAAAACATGGCATAGAGCTCAGTCTCTTTCTACTATCAAGCATGCAAAAAAGAAAAGATCTATTTCAAAAATAAAATGTCTCTACTACCAAATCTCAAAGTTGCTCCAGATGTATATCCCGATCATATCCTGCTTGAGAGGTTCGAAGGATTAGGCGAATTACCCCATAATTCACAGAAGGAATCAGTGTTGTCTCAGTATAAAGTTCTGGTCAGAAACCCAACTGCAGATAGTCAAGATAATCCATTTCCTCCATTTCTTTAGAATGGTAGCTCAAGCACCTTTTTAACAACCTTTCCTAAAAGGGGGGGAGGGCTGGAGATTCAATGAAAATTGTACAATATTATTTGAGCCACAGATGGATTCTTGCAGAAGGGGTGTGATTTTTCCTTTGACTTACTCAATAAATCTTTCTTACATTTATTTTCATGTTAATTGTGTCTGAATGCTAGAATTTGTTTCCCATGAACTACTGTGACCAAACAATTATTTTATGATTTTCTGAACCACCAGGCCAGGGGTAGGCAACCTTGGCTCTTTTATGACTTGTGGACTTCAACTCCCAGAATTCCTGAGTCAGCCATGCTGACTCAGGAATTCTGGGAATTGAAGTCCATGAATCATAAAAGAGCCAAGGTTGCCTACCCCGACACCAGGCTATCTAGTAATTACTTCATTAAACTACAGTATGTGCAGACATGTAGGGCAAAGCGTATTCACAGTTGTAGTTGGTGTGTTAAATTGTTGATACTGAACATTGTATTATAAACTATCCTCAGTCTATGGGAACAGCAGTACATATTACCCATATATTTCTGCTCTTAAAGTAGCACATATTAGGAAAAACATAGGAAAAAAGAATAAACATTAAAACCACAACAACAAATACCTTTTAAAAACTTCAGCCCACCATTTCTTCCCCAGAAGTCCACCTTTTCCTGTAGTTGCTTCCAGTCAGTATTTGTGGGGGAGAGATTTCAATTTAGGGACCCCTGGCATATAAGTTGCCTCAGAACATGACACTCTTACCCTTCCTATTTAACATCCACATAGAAATAAATATATACCTGCTTGAGTAATAATAATTACTTTAGATAAGTATATAAAATAACTTGTAATGAGATGTTATACTTCTTTATTCTGTTGTATTTTTTTTAGTTTTTAAAATACCTTTTTTCCCTTTGTGAGGGTATATGAATTTGCATTATAATTATCTTTGTGGGGATTTTTTTTCCTTGTTCCGTTAATATTTTTAAAAGAATTAAAAAATAAAATGACATCTAAATAAAGCCTCTGGGTGAGAACATCCCTCAGTTTGGAATCAGGTGCCATCATCGCCATGGTAATAATTGACTGTCCATCAAGCCTGGCCTGACTAGGAAATGTGGTCAATGTCTTGTGTCAATGCCTGGAGGCTTTGGGGGCCTGGATAGAAAGGAACTAATTCAGGCTGAATCCTGACAAGACTGAGCAGCTGTGGGTGTTTAGAGTAGTTGAATCAGGAAATATTTCCTAAATTATCACCTCCTCTTTTGGGAGTGATATGCAATTTGGAGGTTTTCTTGGACTCACAGCTCCTGCTCAATAAACAGGTAAGAGTTGTGACCAGGAAGGTTTTTGTATATATTCTTCTAGTGTGTCAGTTGTGCCCATACCTGGACTGGGAGGCAGTCACTTATGCCTTAGTAACTTTGTATTTGGACTACTGCAATGTGCTGTGTTTGGACTGATCTTGAAAACCATTCTGAAGCTACAGGTGGTCCAGGAATACAGCTGCATCTGCAATTATGACCCTGCCATGGTATATCCATGTTGCATGCCTGATGTGTGACTTTGCAGAGGTTACAGTAGGTTTCCAGGTTTCCAATTCAAGACACTGGTTATCTTCTATAAAGCCTTTTATACCATAGGGCCTGGTTATCTGAGAGATTGCTTGTCTTCCATGGTTTCTTCCCATGCTATATAATCTGGCAGAATTGGATTGATCCAAGTTCCATAGATTAAACAGTGTTGTCTGATGAGACCCAGGAGGTGGGCCTTCTCTGTCATAGCACTTGTCCGAGATAGAACGACAGACTTCCAAGAGATTCATATGGCCCCCACAGAGATCTTATTTAAACAAAATCTTCCCTAGGTCTTCAACTAATTTGGATAGCAGAGCCCTCATGAGATCATTGGTTTGTGAGATTTTGTTATTACTTTTCCAGATTTTTTTCTGTATTGTTCAGATAGTATTAACACTTTTATATTGTATACTGTCCAGAGTCACAGTAGAGTGAGACAGTCTAATAAATAAATAAATAAATAAATAAATAAATAAATAAATAAATAAATAAATAAGAAATTATAACAAACTTTCCATGGTTTTATATAGGCAATATGCCCTCTGTAATTAATACAATTTAATTTATACCTACCATTTAGATGATAGGCTGCATCCTAGTAGGAACAAATAGGTTTTGCAAGCAAAAGTTGCCAAATATAATCCCTAATATTTCCAGCTTTAATTAGAAAATACTATAATCTAAATGCCTGGGAAATGATGGCCTGATTATTATACATTTGACAATTCACCATTTAATATTGTGCTAGACCAGGGGTCGGCAACCTCGGCTCTTTTATGACTCGTGGACTTCAACTCCCAGAATTCCTGAGCCAGCATAGCTGGCTCAGGAATTCTGGGAGTTGAAGTCCACGAGTCATAAAAGAGCCGAGGTTGCCGACCCCTGTGCCAGACAAATGCCAGATCAATATTTTACATGCTTATTTGTCTCACATAGCTTGAGGATTCTTGCATATTAGAGTGTATCAGACTGTATCCACTCCTTTTGGCATAATCTCACTAAGAATCTATCAAATATAAAAATGTTTCAGTAACAAAATGTTTCTACTTCATTTGTTAGTCAGAGATTAATCCAAAATGAAAAGTACTTTGTAGCACAAGTTAATGATGTGGTTTAATTTTTGTTTCATAATTTTTTTTAATCATTCAGCCTAGATATCTTGCTAAGTATGCTGTAAATGGGCATCCAATGGATAGCATTTATTTATTTTACTGCTTAATGCATATAATGCTTAAACCTTTAATAGTAAAGTCAGCACACTCTGGTTTATAAAGAAAATAGCATTCATTATTATTGTTCAGGGTCAGAATAATATTAAGGCTAAATAGCATCTAGATGCCATTTGTAGCACCTAGGTTCTGTCAAAATTAGTGGCACGGGAATGAATAATTTCAAAGTCTTCTGATTTGGGGGGGAGGTTTCTTTTTTCTTCTTTTTCTCTTTCTTTTCCCCTCCTCCATTTTGCTAAGTAGAAATTTAGATGTCTCAGCCAAAAGGAGATGCATAGACTTTTCTTCAACAATACTCATCATCTCTCCAGAGAAAATATTTACTTTTGTGTTTAACATATACATTTTCCTCTTTGGGGCTTTATGATTGCTAATTAATTATATAATCAATGTCCAGAAGCATCCTCCATCTTATTCAGAAGTACTGCAGTGTACAGCTTGGCTCCCTTTATGGTTACTAGGAATACATCCCCATTTATTTAATAGTGCTTACTCCTAAGGATCCAAAGGATTGCATCCTTGCAACCCAATCCTAAATTAACATCTGCCATAAACAGGGCTGTCCACAAGATATGGTAAAAAAGAAACCCTCAAGGCTGCAGCTGCAATAGTGTCATCAAAAATTAGCCTGTTGCTGTTGGGACTCCCAGCCACCAAGACTTCACTGATTGAAATTCGAGAAATACAGATCTTTTATTTTGTAGATAGGGTTAGGTTTAGAGATCAGAATCTTAGCCATATGGAAGAGCAGAAAATAATATGGCAAACAAAATTCAACCATACACAAGTGGAAGAAGGAATTAAAAATGAACATAAATTAAAAAAACTATGCTAAAACATTTCCTTCAATTTCTGTAGTTTTTTCCCCCCACAGATTGAAAGACACTTTGGTGTCTTTTTTTTATTTTCCTTTGAGCTTGTTTTATTCATATAAAGTAGACAGAAAAGGATCTACCTATTATATGTTTCTTTATCACTTTGTAGCTTTCCTTGTGGGCCAAATTTTACTTCAGTTGTTTGCCTCCCATGATGGAAATATTACAGATGTGCAATCAATATCTATATACAGTGAAGCATGAGGTTAATGTAACCTGGTTTAATGGATTTTGGATACAATTCTTTTTGTGCCAACTTTAAAGTGAAGGTCAGATTGAAGTCTAAGTCTAAGTGATGCCATTTATAACAATCACACATGTATACTGTTAAATAGCGGGTTCTTGGCGCAGGAATGAAGACTAGGTAACTGAGTACAGGGAAACTCATAGTTTATTTCATGCAGAAACTGTACTGGCAAATGGCTGCAACTAGCCGCAATATATAGTCTAGCCCCTAGGCAGCAGCCAATAGGTTTGAATCAACCATTGCCACCTAGGGATAGCCAATTATATGGCTGGAGACTTGTAGTCTGGATTGCTGGAGAGCCGTTAGCTGTTCCAGCAACCCACGTGGTGTTCCTAATTGAGCCCAGTACATAACATATACATATGGTGAAAATGTACATAAACGATGACACACATTCCAATTTAACTGAAATTGGGATTCATGAGATATTCGTCTCCTGAATGACCTATTAAAATAAGGGGTGACATTGTGATAACATGGGCGAAGGGGAATGAAGCTCCATTCCCCGAGCCCGATTTCTACCATCTGAGGGGTCCAAGAGGACTAAAAGTTGCCCCGTAGAGGCAACTGGCCAAAGGGCGAAACTTTGTAGATCATGGGCCAGTGGTAGCTGACCCACTTGATCCAAAGTAGCCCTCGGGATTGGCAGGAAGAAAGGCTGACTGCACCCATGCGGTCAGCCAGAAGCAGCTGATCATCAGAGACAATGAATACTAACAAGCGGAAAGCAAAACAGCTGATCCAGGTGAGACTACTCTCCTTACCTCTCTACAAATGAAAAATACCAGTTCTGGAAAAAAGCACCCAAAAGCAAGAAATCCCCAAGCTTTAGGGAGGGGGGATTTTTTTCTACCCCTCTTTCCTGAACTATAAGCGGTGGTTTAAGCTTTGGGGAAATTAAAACTGACTTTTAACAATATTGTGAACGTATTTATTTATTTATTTATTTATTTATTTATTTATTTATTTATTTATTTATTTATTTATTTATTTATTTATTTATTTATTTGGTTGGTTGGTTGGTTGGTTGGTTGGTTGGTTGGTTGGTTGGTTGGTTGGTTTATATACTGCCCTATTCACGAAGGACTCAGGGCAGAATTTAAAAACAATACAATATAAAATTAAAATAAAATTAAATTAAGTATAGCCCCAAAAAGTCAAAATCACAATTTAAAATCATTAAAACCCCTCAGTCCAGGCCAGATAGCTCAAAGAGCCAGGTTTTTAGGTCCCGGCGAAACAAACGAAGGTCGGGGGCAGTCCGAAGTTCCGTTGGCAGTTGATTCCATAGGGCAGGCGCGCCCACAGAGAACGCCCTCCCCCTGGGGATCACCCGCCGGCAATCCTTGATCGGCGGTACCCTGAGGAGGCCCTCCCTGTGGGAGCGCGCAGGACGATGGGAAATTGACACTGGCAGCAGGTGCTCCCTCAGATAATCCGGGCCCATGCCATTTAGGGCTTTATAGGTCATCACCAGCACCTTGAATCTCACCCGGAGGGCAACTGGAAGCCAATGCAGCTCGCGTAGAGGTGTTACATGGGAGTATCGGGAGACTCCCATCACAACTCGCGCGGCTGCATTCTGTACCAGCTGAAGCCTCCGAGTGGTCCTCAAGGGCAGCCCCATGTATAGAGCATTGCAGTAGTCTAGCCGGGAGGTCATGAGCGCATGGGTGACTATGCATAGGGCATCTCGGTCCAGATAGGCTCGCAACTGGTGCACCAGGCGAACCTGCGCAAAAGCCACCCTGGGGGCTTTTTGATCTTCCAAACTGAGCCGTGAATCCAGGAGGATGCCCAAGTTGCGGGCCCTATCAATTGAGGGATAAAAGGATAATTTGGGAAATTTTTGCATTTAAAAATCATTTTTTTAATATTTCCTGTTTGGTGGGAATGGACATCTAATGACATCTAGTGGCAAAACTGAAAACTACATTTAATCTTACTTTTTTAAATCTTACTAAGTTGTTTTGACTGGAGCTCTAAAATTTGGCTATATGCCCAGACATAGCTTATAGTTTAAACTTTTTGGTGTCCTTGGAATCTATAGACCTGAAGATTGTGGCTGGAAAAGAGAAGACTCTTTTTGGATTGCCATTTTCTACAGGATGGATTATAATTATAAATAAAAATTGTTTTTGAAGTTATCTGACTTCCCTGAATTACATACAACACAGCTTGACCTGGAATTTTTACAAGCTGTTTTGATAGAGTGAATAACAAGAAATTTCTACTAATAGAACACTTTGGATTACAAATTTTGGTATATTTTTTTTCTTTTTCCCCTTTTGTTCTTTTTTATTACATTATTTTTTATTATTTACCCCTCCTATTTTTAGGAGCCTATTGGATTACAAATTCTGATTTACTTGGTTGATTATAAAGTATGATTAAAAGATAAAGATGAGGCTTTGGGTTTGCGCGCGCAGCGCCGGCAGATGTATGGGAAGAAGCCTCTCCCCGCCATCTGGTCTTTCTTCCTCGGAAAACCCTGAAAAGGGTCAAAAGTCACCCTGGAGGGGTGACCACTGTGAGGAGGCTCTCTCTGTGATCATGGATGGGCGTCAGCCCTCTGTTTGATCTGGAGCAGCTCCTGTGGCCCGAAGAAGAAGAGATCGGCCATCAACATCAAGTTTTTATTTTATCTGCCATCAAGTTTTTATTGCTTATTTCTGCAGGGAACTACTACCCTATTTACTGCTAAAATGGATTAACTGGATTAATTGGATAAAAGCCTCATATTAGTCTGGAAAAGGATCTTATGTGCTATTGAGGACATCTTGTGGCGAAACCTGGTATAGCAAGTAAACCTTTTTTTTTTTACTCTGAGATCTGGGTTGACATTATCTTTAAAGTTAAAAATTGGGAACACCTGGCACTGAAAACAACCTTTAGGAATAGTGGAGGTGGACATTTATTGACTTTTATTAAAATAGCCTCCACTAAAGGCCTATCTGTAAAATACTAAAGAAATGGAAGAATATATTCAACCACTTGACTATAAATTCATACTTGATACAATTTTGGCAATGACTGCAGAATGAAAGCCAGACTTAAAGACAAATCTGACAGCATAAACTCACCTAATGAGACTCTGACTTCAATTGATGAACTGACAACCCAAAAACTAACAGAGGATGAGGAAATCAACAACAAAATAGGGGACTTTAAAGAACAACAAGTACAATCTACTGAAAGCCTTGATGCCCAAACTTTGATTTCAACTACAAAATCTACAATTCAACAAACAACAGAAGCTGAAGAAAGCAATACTAAGATGGAGGATGCAAAGGCCTTCAAATACAGTACATTAAGACTTTAACCAACCAAACAATCACTACAACACCAGACATGAGCTCTTACCTAAGTCAGATGGAACTGAAAGAAGAAGACCAGATTGAATTAATGATAACTATACTATATCAAACATGGAGATTGGATTTATTAGAACAAAAATATAATGATTATAAAGCGGTCATTCTTTTTGAAAAATTGATAACTGGATGGTCTCCCTGGATTCAAACAATGTGTGTAGGAAGAAAGGGAGACATATTTGAGAAGTTAAAGGCAATGATATGGAAGCCTGCCTGGCACAAGAAGAAAGCTAGTGTTAGATTCAAAAAATGTTTTTTTTTCCTCTTGTAAATGTTGGGATTTTAATAATAAAGCTTAAATTTTCTTTTAATGGGCCAAGGGAACCCTTAAAAGATATAAACTGATTTTATATTTAGGATCTAGATTTTTAAGGGAATGAAAATTAGCTAATAGAGCAGGGGTGTCAAGCTCAATTTCACTGAGGGCCACATCAGCATTGTGGTTGCCCTCAGTGGGCCAGGGGTGTGTGGCCAGGATGGGCATGGCCTGCTGGGTGGGTGTGGCTGGAGTGTGTATGGCCTACTGGGTGGGTATGACCAGGTCTACATCATTCGTGTCAAGGGTGCCTACGGGGACCTGGGCAGGAGTGGGACAGATCTGAGGGTCTCTGGTAAAAGGAGATGGGACCGGGGCAAGTGCCAAGGTATGGTCCACTGGAAGAGCCTCACTGTTCCTCTCAGGCCATGCAGGGGGGGCTGGACGGTGGTGCAGAGGTCACATGCCCAGCCCAGCCCTCAAGCACCTGCAGCACTAAGCCCAGCCCCACTTCCCCAAGGGGGTAACCAGCTGCACTTACCTCCTCCTCAAGGCTGCTGCTACTGTGCTTGGTCTCCTTAGCCAGGTTGCTCATGATGGCTACAAGGGCAAAGTAAGAGGGAGGCCCATTCCCTCTCCATGTGAGAAGACCTGGCTTTGTATCCAAAGCTTCCTTAGCAATAGGATGGGAGACCTCCCAGGATAGGCCAGGAGGAGGGGACAAGAGGATGGTGAAAAGGCAGCAAGGCAGGACTAAGGTAGGACTTCCCTCAGACCTTCTCTCCTTCCTTCCTTCCTTCCTTCCTTCCTTCCTTCCTTCCTTCCTTCCTTCCTTCCTTCCTTATTTGAGATGAGGGAGGGAGAAAAACAGGCAAGAAACACAGCTGCAGAAGTGCCATCCTTCGTGAGGAATGAAGAAATGCACCATCACCTGGAAGTGGCCAGCACATGGCCCTCACCTACTTCACATATCAGGGTTGGTGGGCTCTGGGGGAGGGGATGCCATGAGCAGCGTGAGAATCGATGTTACCTTCACAATGCTGGTTTGGGCAGGCAGCGGGGTGCTCTCTTCACAGTGCTGAGAGGCTGAGCCTGGTGGCATGATTCTGAAGAGAACCGCATCACTGCCCAGCCCCTAGCCTGCCCGAAGTAGGCAGGGCCATGTGCTGGCCACTTCCAGGTGATGGTGCATTTCTTCATTCCTCACAAAGGGTGATACCTCCCCAGTGCACAACCAGGGGGCAGTGCTGACATGGCACAGGCCGGTCCCTCGCTGTTTCCAGATGGCCTTGTGGAGCTAAGACTGAATGTATTTCAGCCTAGATGACCACCACAAAATTGTACCTTGGGTCCCGTCCAGCTTGGGCCTGGGCCAAGGCAGTGGAGGCCATTAAGGGGGCCATTCCCTCACTGTTTCCAGGATGGCTTCACGGGCCACATGAAACCACTTCGCGGGCCAGATCCGGCCCCTGAGCCTTGTGTTTGACATGTCTGATATTTGCAGGACCGTCTGCTGCCGGGGACAACTTCCCACCGCCCAGTGCGCTCACACAAAGAGGGCCTCCTCAGGGTGCCGTCGGCCAGACAATGTTGGCTGGTGACCCCCAGGGGGAGGGCCTTCTCTGTGGGAGCACCAGCCCTTTGGAACCAACTCCCCCTTGAGCTTCGGATGGCCCCGGACCTCCGGTCCTTTCGCTGCGACCTCAAAACCTTTCTTTTCCATCAGGCTGACCTGGATTGACGATGGGTTTTAAAATGTTTTAATTCTTAACTGTGTAGTTAATTTATTTTGGGGCTGTTATTTAATTCTTTTTTAATTTTTGTATTGTTGTTTTTACTGTTGTTAGCCGCCCTGAGTCCTTCGGGAGATAGGGCGGCATATAAGTCCCAAAAATAAATAAATAAACAAATAAATAAATAAATAAATAAATAAATAAATAAATAAATAAATAAATAGGTTTTTAGATCACGTCGGAAGGAGCGAAGGTCGGGAGCCATCCGGAGCTCAACTGGTAAACAGTTCCACAGGTCAGGCGCACCCACAGAGAACGCCCTCCCCCTGGGGGCCACCAATCGGCATTCTCTGACCGGTGGCACCCTGAGGAGGCCCTCTCTGTGGGAGCGCACTGGTCGAAGGGAAGTTGATGCCGGCCACAGGTGCTCCCTAAGGTACTCCAGATCCATGCCATGTAGGGCTTTGTAGGTTATTACCAGCACCTTGAATCTCACCCAGAAGGCAACCAGAAGCCAATGCAGCTCACGGAGGAGAGGTGTAACATGGGAGTATCGGGAGACCCCCAACACAACTCGCGCAGCTGCATTCTGCACCAGTTGGAGCCTCCGAGTGGTCCTCAAGGGCAGCCCCATGTAGAGAGCGTTGCAGTAGTCTAACTGAGAGGTCACGAGCGCATGAGTGCATCAGCTGCAAAGATTCAAAAGGTGAATTACAGTTTCAAAATGGTACAATTAAAAAATTATCAAAGACTATTACAAGATCCTTTACAATGCAGAGGAAATTTTAAAAGAAAAAATATAGCAGTATTTTAAAAAAACAGACTTACCAAAAATTTCAGAGAATATTCAAAATATATTAAATGGAAAAATATCACTGATAAAAAGGCAAAAAAAATTATAAGACTCTGGGTTCAGATGGATTACCTGCAGACCTTTATAAATCATTACAAAATATACTATATTGAAAGAACTATGTAATGAAAGTGATGCCCACTATCTCCATTGTTATTTATACTAACACTGGAAGTATTGAATAGAAACATCAGACACGAGATATTCGGAGGAAATATGATTTTCTCACAACATGGTTGAGGAAACAACGCTATCGTTGGCTCCCACCCAAAGGCCTAACCTTTACTTGGCAAGAAGAGAGGTTACGACTGGAAACTGTACAAGAAGCACAAGACTTTTCAGAGACCTATATCAATTCTAGTGACCAAGAGAGTGAGGGTGCTAACAAAAGTAAAAGCCAAGAGGAAGTAACCCAGGAAATAACAACCAAAGAGTATACTGGACAAGATAAGGAAATAGCCCATTCTGGAGAAGATAGAGGAACGAATTCCCAAATTGAGACCAGATCCCGGAAATTTAAGAACACAAATAAGTAGAGGTATGGACGAGGGGCTCCGTCTGTTTTCCGCCAACATTAATGGTCTGAATACTCCTATTAAGAGGAAAAGGGTTTGGGCTAACCTCCAGAGAGATAACTATGACAAGAGGTTCATATAAGGAAAGATCATCTTAAGAACCTAACCTATCCTAAACTGCGGAAGTTGTATGTATCCTTGGCCGATCAAAAAAATAGGGGAGTGGTTGTTTATGATCGGAAAGGTCTGGTGAAACATCAAATATATGCTGATATAGAAGGTAGGATAATGATGTTAGAGATTTTTTTTGTTCAAAAGATAGTACTGTTGGTTAATATATATGCCCCCAATGTCAATCAATTAGGCTTTTTTAGAGACCTTTACAAGAAAACTAATGAATTAGACTATGAGCATATATGTATTGTAGGGGACTTTAATGCGATCGTAGATGCAGTAATTGACTATGATCCAGGGGCTGGATCATAGTCAATTACTTTGGATTTGAAAGAAGAGATAAAATTTGCTGAAATAGGTACAAACATATGGGCAGACCACCATCCTTTGATAGTAGAATGGAAGGGGTCCACCAGAAGAACGAGATGGTCGATGAGGAAAGATGAGGGATTTATAAACATGATTAAAAAAGAATTAGGCTTTCTTTTTTGAAAATAAGAAAGAAGATACATCTCTCCAAAATATTTGGGACACGGCCAAAGCTGTTGTCAAGGGACTGGCAATAAAATATACAGCTGCTAAATGGAAAAAAGAGAAGGCAGAACGGATAAAGTTACTGGCCGAACTGGAGAAGGTTGAGGAGGAGCTACGTTTAGATCCGTCTAATAATTTGACTAAAGAGAAAATAGATCTGATTAGATATGACTTATCTATTTTAGATCAAAAAGATTTGATGAATAAAATTCGGAAGTGTAGACAAACGCAATTCGAGTACGCCAATAAACCTGGCTGGTGGTTATCTTACAAATTAAGGAAAGAAACAGAATCTAGGAAGATTGAAATGCTTAGAGATTCCACAGGCAATTTGGTCGGTATGACAGAACAAAAAGCAAAGGTGGCACAAGAGTTTTATTCCTCTCTCTATAGCCAGGAAACTTACCAAGGAGATAAGGTCAGGAGCTATCTCCAGAATTTGCAGATTGAAGCAATCCCTGATTCTTGTAAAGAAATTCTAAACACAGAAATTACCAGCAGGGAAATTGCAGTAGCTGTTAGGAAACAGGCAGGTGGTAAGACACCAGGACCGGATGGAATCCCTAGTGAATTTTATAAAGAGATTTTTGACTCAATTAATTTACAAATGAAGGACCTATTCAATGAGGTCCTAATAGAATCAAAGATACCCCAGTCCTGGACAGAGGCCTATATTTCCCTAATCCTGAAACCTGATACCGATAGAACTTTGATTCAGAACTATAGACCAATCTCACTCCTGAATGTGGACTGTAAGATTTTTGTGACAATTTTAGCTGAGAGGCTTCGGGTGTTTTATCCACCAAGACCAGAATGGTTTTTTACCCCATAGGCATCCGAGGGATAACTTAAGATTAGTATTGAATGCCTTAGAATACTATGAGACCCATCCAGACAAATCTATGGTAATGATCTTTCTGGATGCTCAAAAGGCCTTTGATAGAGTCAACTGGAACTTTATAATACAACAATTGGAAGTGATGGCCTTTGGTTCTCATTTTACAAAGACAGTTCAAGCTATCTATGCTAAGCAGTCAGCAAGGTTGCTGCTCAACGGATTAATATCAGAGGGGATACAGATTTGTAAGGGTACTAGACAAGGATGCCCTCTTTCACCACTACTTTTTATCTTAACTCTGGAACCATTTCTTCAGACGATTAGACAGGATTTGGAAATTAAGGGCTTAAAAGTTATAGGGGAGGAATATAAACTTCAAGCATTTGCTGATGATTTGGTTTTTATATTAGAAGATCCTCTGACTACAGGGCCAAAACTACTTGTAAAATTCGATAACTATGGAGAGGTAGCAGGATTAAAAATTAATAAGGATAAAACTAAAATGCTAACAAAAAATTGTTGTATATTCAAAAGGAACAGATCCAAAATATTATGGGGATTAATTGTGTTAAAAAAATTAAATATTTGGGTGTTTGGTTGACAAACAAGTGCTCCACCATCAAAGAACTTAATTATTCAAAACTGTTAGTAGATACAGCAAATGACTTGGATAGATGGCGGCATATACAGATCTCGCTCTTGGGTAGAATTGCCACGATAAAAGCTCATATCCTACCGAAATGGATCTTTTTATTCCAAATGGCCCCTGCAAGATTGGGGATTTTTTTTTTTAGGAAATTAGATCAAACCGGAGCATAAAACAAAAGGTGGCTTGGGGCTCCCTATGTGGGAGCTTTATTACCAAGCCTCTTCCTTGGTTTGGATAAAAGATTGGGTGACCCTTTCAAGGAAACGTAGTTTGACACTCGAAGGGTATGATTTGCAGCGAGGTTGGCATTCTTTTTTATGGCCACAGAAGGATAAGCAATCTAAGTATTTTACCACTCATTACATTAGAGGAAATTTGCAAAGGGTTTGGGAGGCGGTTAAAAAACAAGTGTATACACAGATCCCCAAATGGGTATCTCCGCCAGAAGCGGTGACCCTCCCAACTGTACACAGCATAAAGAGAAATTGGACCTATGGTGACTTGTTGGATGAAGGTGGGAGACTTAGATCCAGAGCTGATCTTCAAATTAGAGGATGCAACATAGATTGGTGGTCCTATGCCCAAATACAAACTAGAACTGCCAGAGACAAACAAGAGTATGGTATTGCTCTTCAATTACAATCAATCGATAAACTCCTCTTGGGTAGTCAAAGGAAATTTATCTCTAATGTATACAATCATCTGCTGTCCAGTTTCATGGAGGAAGAGATTGTAAAAGACACGATGATTGCCTGGGGGAGAAATATCGGGAGGACAATACAGCTTGATATGTGGCAGAACTTATGGAATAAGACCATGAAACTGACTCTATCCTCCTCCTTTAAGGAAAATTTCTATAAAATGATCTACCGTTGGTATCTCCCCCGTTAGAATTGCTAAAATGTTTCCAGGATCTTCTGACAGATGCTGGAAATGTTGCTCGGCCAAGGGTACCTTCTTCCACCAATGGTGGACCTGTTTATATGCCAGATGATATTGGAGAAAAATTCAACAGTGGCTGTTGGAAATAACCGGCGTGAGCTTCCCTATGCAGCCAGACCTCTACTTATTGGGTATAAGACCAGACAATATTGACAAAAGATATTGGTATATATTTGTTCATGTCTCAACAGTGGCGAGGATGGCCTTTGCCCAATTGTGGAAGGACCCAGATATACCCCCTGATCATTTGATAATAAACAAGATTCTCCGTTGTGCCGAGATGGACAGGTTAATGTACATTTTAAAAGATAAACGTGAATCACTATATAACATAAATTGGAACAAATGTTTTGTATGGCTTAAAAGAAGGCTCAATTTAGGAGATGAGTGATGAGATCGCCCACTCAACTGATTTGTGTAATTTATTAGGCTTACAAGGTTGATAAGATATGACCAATGGTAGTTTTTTTTTGTTTTTTGTTTTTTTTCTTTTTCTAATGATAAGGATATTCTATGTATTGGAAAGTTTAGCTGGGATGATATATTTTTTGTTAATAGAAGAGTAGTTATAACTCTGTCTGTTTTATTTGTTTTTCACGATTTGTACTATGTGATTATATGGTTTGTGTCTTTATACCCCTTGTCCCTTTCCCTATGTATTATTATGTTGTCAATTTTACTGTAAATAATTAATAAAGATTATTTTTTTTAAAAAAAGGAAATGCACATAAAGACCAGGTATTTATTACCATATCTCGTGGACATGCCCTAAAGCAAAAAGATTTTGGTTAAAAATACATTTATGGTTGGAGAAAATGACTAAAAAACAAATAGACTTTAAGCCAGAGTTATTTTTATTGGGAATAATAGGAGCAAATTATGAGAAAGACTGTATATATTTAATTCTACACGTACTAACTGCAGCAAGAATTGTATTTGCCCAACATTGGAAAAATGAAAATTTACCAACTGAAGAAGAATTAATTAAGAAAATTTTAGAGTGTACAGAAATGAATAGATTGACTTTAAAGATAAAAGAGAATGTAGACTCAGTGTATTTTAGAACACAGGATAACTTTTATCAATGGCTAGAAAAATGAGTTAGAGAGAAAGGAATGTGATACGTAACTTTGAATATATATTAGCAAGAAGAAGACCATCCAGTGGTTGATTAACATATTGTTTATGATAATTAACTACTACTCATTGTTTTTTAAAATACACAAACCCAGATATTATGCTGTTTGCTAAATATTGAGAATGTTATTTTTTAAAAAAAAAACCTAACCCCAACCCTAATCCTAACCCTAACCTGTTCTGCATATCTAAAGTAACATACAAATACTGATGTCTTTCTTTCTGCTTTGGTTGTACTATACTCAGTTGTTCATGCAGGCACCTGCTTTCTTTTCATGGATAATAATAAAACATGCAAATATTTATGCTGGGCTTTGGAAATACATGGCTAATTTAGGAGAATTTGAGATATGAACTTCTTTATTCAGAAAACAAATCCACTGTCTGTAAAGGATTGTAATGTTAGGTTTATGTTTGTTGTTTTACAGTAGTACATATATCAGAGGTCCCCAAACTTTTGGGCACCAGGGACCGGTTCTGTGGAGAAAGGTTTTTCCACAGACCGAAGAGTGTGTGGTTTTGCATCCCATGGAGGGAGCTTTGTTTGTTTGTGTGGACCGGTTGCTGGCATGCCGTGGCCCAGTTCCAGTCCACGGACCGGGGGTTGGGGACCTCTGACATATATAACTACACTTCCTTGTTTTCAAAATTAGCATTTTCAGGCCTATATTTTTTGTTATTTAGTTAAGTAATGAATATGTTCTCCTGACTCTTAAACCGTGTTATTTTAACTTCTTTTCTTTTTAAAAAAATAATTTTATTAGGGTTAGGGTTATATCATTAAAAGTTGTAAAGAGAACAAAAAAGTTTAGATAGAACATTTAAGATGTAACACAAACTTATACAAAAGTAAACAAAGAAAGAAAGAGAGAAAAAGAAAAGTACAGAAAGAAAAGATAAAAAGAAATAGAAGAAGCTTCCGGTTTCCTTTGTAATAAATAAAAGTATAGTATCATTTGTTTAGTGACAGTTTGAAATTACAACAGCACTGAAAAATAGCAACTGATAACCAGTCCTGACACTTATGACCATCGTAACATCCCCATTATCACATTATCAAATTTGGGCACTCCATTTATATTCCGCATTAAGCATTTGTACTCCATAATAAGTCAAATATTTACTGCATAATTTGAAACCATCCTTTTCAGATTCCTGTTGGATCTGTTATGATTTTTAATGTCATCTCTTCTAACATCTCTATTGAAATATCCTCCAGTTCATTTTTAAATTTTTATAGAATCTTCTTTTGATCAGAATTCGAATGAAATACTGTTATTTAATAGTAAAAAAATCTCAGTTTCCAGTTCCTCCCATCAAAATGGGATATTTTTCTGCTTCAGTCTTTTAGTCAGGAAAAAAATATTTGTACAAAGGTCTAATAAAATAATTATATTTTTATTATCAATTTTCAATCTAGTATTAAAATGCTATTACAAAGCTTGATCTTTTATCTTCTTCCTCAAAAAGTGCACCAAAATATCCTTGGAACATTTCTTGTTCTTGCAAATCTTGAATTTATTCCATAAACTTTATTTCTGTCTGCATTCAACTCTTCAAAATCCCTCCAATTTATACTATCTTATTCAATAGCTCTAAAGCCTGGAGCAGATTTTTATATCACTGCATGTCAGAGAACTTATGTGTCTGTCATTTGGAGTTGGTTGCATAGCTGTTGCATTTATATGTCTGTGAAGTTAACATTCTGTTTCAAACAACAAAGCTCAGAAAACATAGTCAGCTTGACCAATCAGCATGCAGGATGAGCATCTCCACACAAGATATAGTTAAGATGCCTTTCTGCAACCTTTTGAAATCTAAACTTACCTATCAACCCTTTCACAGTGTAGATATGTATCGATGCCTACACACAGTTGCAGACAAGTCTAAATGAAGCCTGAATCTCAAACAGAATTGGTTTGCTATCCCATAGAGCCTGATTATCTAGTTCTCTTTTCAATTGTCTATTTATAATTTTTGTCTTATGTTCCAAAATGTCCAGTTTTACACTAATTTGTTTCATATCTCCAGGCATTTGTTTTGCAGACTCTTCCATTTTAAACTTATTATTTCATCTTAACTTTCATATTTACGAGTCTTTCATCTATTCTTATTTCAAAAGCTGAAAATTTAGTCTCAAGTGACTCAGTTTACTTCCAAGATGGTCAAACATTTTCTGAAGTTAATCGAATGTAATTCTTCTCTCTGCAGGCTGTTCTAATGATCCCCTGCTCCTCTCCACTCATGTGGTGTTCTGAGTTGTTGCTATTAAAGTGTGATCCAAAAGTGAAAGTGTCTCAAACACGGAGGGGAGGGAAAGCACCCCTCTTTATTTTGTTTTAATCTTCCTGTGCCTTTGATCCTTTCACTCTGTAATTACAGTCAAATTTCACATCAAAATATTCATGGTTATAGACAGGCACACAATGTACTCATGTTACACTTACCTTTTGTTTTATAAAAAATTAATAATAAACAGAAACCATTCCCACAAATGCTCAATTTACTTTCCTAATTTAATTATAATTTATTCCAAAGTACTTTCATTAAAAATAATCTTTTAAAAATAACTATCCCCTCTGTCTACTTTCAAACTTTTTAAAATCATCTCCTTGTTAAGCTTTTTACCCAAAAAATATAGTAGTCTCTATGTCCATAAAACTTCCTTTAATTTCTAATCCAGAGAAAAATAAAAATCACCAAGAGGAGTGTTAACCTTTCGCAAAAGAAAATCTACCTTTAATTGTAAAATAAGTAATTACAAAAGTGAATAAGAAATAAGGTTCAGTTGGGCTAGTTGTCTGCAGAGGCTACATTGAAGGTGATGACCTATAAAGCCCTAAATGGCATGGGTCCGGATTATCTTAAGGAGCACCTGCTGCCAGCGTCAACTTCCCATCGTCCTGTGCGCTCCCACAGGGAAGGCCTCCTCAGGGTCCTGCCGGTCAAGGAGTACTGGCGGGTGATTCCCAGGGGGAGAGCATTCTCAGTGGGCGTGCCTGCCCTATGGAATCAGCTGCCGGTGGAACTCTGGATCGCCCCCAACCTTCATTCGTTTCATCGGGACCTAAAAACCTGGCTATTTGAGCTGGCCGGCCTGGACTAAGGGGTTTTTAAGGTTTTAAATTTAATTTTAAAGTGTTGGGGCTATTAATTTAATTGTATTTTAATCTGTATATTGTAGTCCTTCGGGAAAAGGGTGGTATATAAATTGAATAAAATAAATAAATAAATAAGTTGTGTGTATAGATGGGATTGTGTGACTCCCAGCTGCTCATCTCACAGGTGAAATGCAAAAACTTCTACTCTTGAAAGTTTGCTTATAAGGAGAAGCTGTCCAAAATGCAAGTAGGAAATCTCCTGATTTATTCTTTATCCAGAGAGATTTCTGTATCCTGCGTTGGTCACTAGATGCCAATCTCTGTTACAATGCCATCTCTGCTCCTTCAAAGATGTTTAGTCTGTCATAGACCTACTTGAAACTCAGGTTTTTATTTCTTAATTTACAACATAACAAGAAAAACTATCTGCCTTTTTAGAGCTGTAATTGTAATTCCCAATGGAATTTTTATCAGCAGAAACTAATAAAACACTTCATTTAGATGGCCCAGCCAACCAGCAGTATCTATTGCAGCAAAGTAACCTGCAGAATCAAGAGTTTGTGACTATATTCTCTGAGTAATGAATAACAGAGTCAGCTCGATTAAACAATTATCTTAGTGGCTTAGAAATGGGCATAGGATGCCTCCAAAGGTTTAAAGAAAATTTAATGTAAGGACACATAAGGACATCTTTTCAACACTAGTCTACATACAAGTCTTTTCATGCATTTAATTCCCAAATAAAGTATTGCTGGGGAAATCTACATCACAGTAATATCCTGACCCCTCCAGCATTATGTATTATGACTTGCTTCAATATTCATTTTCATAATATTGAAATGAAGATGTTCTTTAAGAACAGTAACAAAACAAATCTCTTGAGCTCTAAATAGGATCCTGAAATCTTTGAAGTCTTGGTGATGAAAAATGCTTTGTTGCTCATGAATGCCAATGAGCTTTCATTTGTTCAACTGTCCTGTAAGAGAATCTCATCCTATTGTTGAATGCTAGAGCACTTAGAAACTCTTCAGTAAATTAGCTTATTTAAAATAACCTTCTGTATCTCTCTTGCTTATGTATCTAACTCTTTAAATTCATTTCTTCTTGTGCATTATAATCTGACACATACTTTTGCTAACAATGAAAAGGAAAAATTGTTTTTCCGTTTGATTTGGGATGGTAAGCTGCCATGTTTTCATACTCAGTTCTCCAGGAAGCTGAAAAGTTTTGCTTGTATACCAACAGCAAATGCAGATATTGGAGAAATAATCAGTCATTATGGATTACGTTCACAGATCAGGACCCTAAAGTAATATGCTTGCTGATTTGTGCTCTCCTGAGAAGAGAAACAAACACATTTCATACAGGGTGATAGAAATCTAGCTGCAGGAGGAATGATCTATTTAAATGACAAAGTAAAGAACTAAACCATACATTTGCAAAGTCAAACAACAACCTTGAAGTCTACTAAAAGCAACTATCACTAATAAAACTAAATTGGTCATTTTAACATGAGCAGGTTATAGTCTCTTTCAGCAATATATTAACCAAAAAAGCTGCCACTGGGTGGGTAATTTAGATTTTTTAAAAAAAATGTTCTTTAAATATAAGATATTTTTTTCAAGAGACCTTCACTGATTCTGTCAACACCTTTACTACATTGTCTACCATCAACTCCCCCAGGTTTGTAAAATGTTGTTGAACAGGGGGAGTGCTCTTGAAATAATTATTGTTCATTGGCCAAGGAGAATGGAAAATATACCACAATTACTCAATAGAGTTTGGGAGTAAGTGTGTAAATCTTTCTGCAATCAAAAAAGAATGATGAAAACTATTCCTACTCAAGTGAAACTTGCACAATCAGAATTATCACATTTTATCTCAGTGGAACTAAGAGGAAGAGAGGCTGCTCATCATTTTTTCTTCATTAAAACATAAACTTAAGGATATTGCATAACAGAAATATTGATATGTATGCAATGTGCTAAGTTTTTGAATATTCCTGCTCCCAGAAATGAGCCATATGTGATTTTGTTACAAGTTAGGCATTTGTTGAAAATATGTTTACTCATCATGGAAATCATGATGACTGCATATACTGCATCTATTGTTATACAATGTAATGCTATATATTATTATATTATATACTTTGTTTTTATTTTTTAATTGTGCATACCTGGAGAGATATTGTATTAGGGGTATCAACATGAAACAATCACTAAAATGTCAAGCACAGTACAATAAAGAATTTCAGTAATGCATAAATGGATTATGATCTAAGAAAACAGACGAAAGTGTCTACCACTGAGATTCATTTTGAGCAATTTTATGCCTTTCTTTTTCTATTTCTGTAAGTTCACTGTACAGAGCTCAGTAGTCTGACATAGAACTTTTATTGTTTTCCTTTTACCATTTTTTTCTGAATCAGGAAGTGAGATCCAGTATCTTACATCAACCTTATAACACCCATACAAACATGTTTGCTGATAATGATTATATAGGAATGCCTTTTTAAAAAACTTCATTCCATTTCCTGTATTCTTCTTCCATACCTGATATTTGAATTTATTCTGAAATTTTTCTTAGGCCATCTCTTCTATATATTCACAAAGAAATGAATAAATGTGGGGAATTTATTATACTAATGTTGCTGCAGTGCCAACAGGTGCCAAAGCTGCTAATTTGGGAATAGCCATACTTCCTTGCTTGCACTTTTTGAAAATGTTGATATTTTCAACAATATTGAACCTGTATTGAACTGATAAAGGTTCAGATTGTTTGGTGCCTCCAGCCTCCTATTCCAAAGTGGTTGATAAGAAACTGTACAATACATTTTATTAATTTGGGGGGTCATTTCAATATTATTGTAGATATCAGAAAAGGGATTTGTTGGAAAAGCCAAATGTTGTGAGAAAATGTCAAATGTGAAAATGACAGAAGCAGATGTCTTTTCCTTTAGAAAGTAGTATGAGCTATGTAAGCTCAAGTGAGAACTTTATCACAACTTTCATCAAAGCCCCATGTAGCAATCCAGAGTGCAGTGGTCTCATGTTCTGTAGTCTACAGGAAAGCATACCCTTTAAATTGGTCCCATTTAAGATAATGTTGTGCAAACTGCAGGGGAAAAAACAAGACATACTAAGCAGAAGAAATTAAAGATATGAAATACCGTGTTTCCCCTGAAGACCAGGTCTTACTTTCTTTTGGGCTCAGAAGTAAGCACTAGGATTTACTTTCAAGGAGGACTTACTTTTTGCTGGTACCGGTAGGCTGTGCATGGGGTGGAGAAGCAACACAGTGGCGAGAGCATGGTGGTGAACTAGGTCAATTCCAACTTCATGCAATCTTTTTTTTTCATGAGAAGTTTGAATTGATTGATTGACCTTCCCCCCGCCCAAAAAAAATCTTCTTTTGTTTCTCTGCATGCAGTGGCAGCAGATCATGAAGGAGAAACGGCATGGGGCTGGGAGTCAGGTAAGGAAAGGCATGGATGCTGACTGCAGGATGCCCACCCGTTTCACCACCCTCACTCCCTGAGCCTCAAGCACTCCACCTGCCGCTTTGGTGCCCTTTCCACCACTGCCCAGGACAGCTGCCCTGGAGCTGCACTCAAAGGCTTACTGAGCCCTTCCAGATAACATTCCAATAAAACTATTTTTGGTTTTATTCTGTTATTATTGATATTGATATTCATTTTTACTCATACCATGGGTTCAAACTGAAAGTCATCAAAGGTGACATTTATTGAAGAAGGATATAAGTGCAATCAATCAATCAATCATCTGTTTGTTTGTTTATGGCACCCAAATCTATTTCACACTGTTACAGTTCTAACTTTAAAAGCATGTTAATGGCCAAAGTATTTCTGAAGATATGGATTATGTATTAAATCTAATACTCCAAATGAAATAGAACATTTATTTGTAACTTTGTAGATGTTTGTTTATTTATTTACTTGTTTATATTTTTCACATTTCTGAACCACCTATTTCTCTCACTTATATTCCACCTTTATTATTTTCATAAGCAACTCAAAATGGCGAACATATCTAATACTTCTTCCTTCTCTTGTTTTCCCCATAACAACAACCTTGTGAGATGACTTGGGCTGAGAGAAAGTGCTGGCCCTAGGTTACCCATCTGGTTTTCATGGCTTAGGTGGGTCTAGAAGTCACAGTCCCCTGGTTTTTACCCTGGTGCCTTAATCACTAGATCAAACTGGATATATGCATCCATATGAATATATACATACCCTGAATGGAAATAAGTAGGGTGCTTAACTCTTCCTGGAACATAGTTTGTTCTGGTTTTATTTTATTGTATTCATTCATTTCTAGTATTGTCAAATTTATAAATATTCCTTCATAATAGCACTAAGCATATTGGTTAATGGTATACTAATGCATACACAGAACACAATCTATAATTATTTTTATACTCAGTAGAATCCATATTTAGTCATATTTATAACAGATCCACCAAACTCAGAAAGGCTTAAATTAGCCATTACTAATATGATGCAAGTGGATGAGGAAATAGAAAAAAATAGCTGATAAAATTGAGGAAATACAGTTGGTAATATAGATATAGAGGATTTAAAAGATTTCTGGAAAGTTAATTAAATGGCACATAATTAATGTTCTATTATTTTAGTTGCTTTACTCAAAGGATAAATAAGTTTAAAGACAAGCCAGTTTCTTCTTGAAATATGTCTCACATTTCTCCATTCTAGAATTTCCACTTTCTCTGAGAACAGCGTCTAAATATAGGTGTATAATCAGGCATGAAATCCATAATTTACAGCTGATTACTTCAGAACTAAACCTCACTACGTGAAAAGCATTGTAATTGCAGAATCCATCAATGAACAATTGTTCAATCAAAGTTAGCCCAACTTTCTGAACTGGCATGGCAATAAACATTCCATTCATAAGCAACCATCACACCATTGGCAAACTGAATCGCAGACATTAAAAATAAATTAGGAGAGTCATGTCATTCTAGAATCCCATGTTATGTTTATCTGTGAAGAGAATTTTGTAGTTCTTCAGAATTGTAGCTTCCTGGTCAAGAAATGGGAAAGGATTGTGGCAAATATTTCTCTAAAAGAAGGCACAAATGGAAAAAAGGAGTTGCTGAAATTTACACATCTTATGCTTCTAAAGAATAGAGGCAATTAAGGCTAGATGGAGAAAGGCAGAGTGACTATCTGTATATGACTATCTGTATATGTACATGTACATGTATGTATATTTGTATATGCATGTATTATATATTTATAAATACATATGCAAGATATATAAACAATACATATATCAAAAAGCATTCATTATTAAAACATTTTTAAAAACACAAGGCATACATGAAATTAGATGTTAATAATGAAGCCACCTCAAGATCTTACAGAATCATAGGGCTGGAAGGGACCTTGGAGGTTTTCTAGTCCAACCCCCTGCAGAAGGCAGAAGACCTTATTGCATGTCAGACAAATAGTTCCCCCATCTTTTCCTAAAGACCTCTAGAGATGGAGTACCCACAACTCTGGGAGGCAAGCTGTTCCATGATTATTTGGCCAAATAATTAATTAATCTCACCAGCCCCCTGGGACTCTCAGGCTTAATGACATGGGTGGGTCTTGAAGGATGTTTGGAAAATGATTAGAGATGGTGCTAACCTTACTTTGTGAGGGGGGAGAATAACCCATAAAGCGAGTACCATGATGGAGAAGGCTCATCTCCTGGGATTCTGCCCTTACTGGCATGACCCAAAGCATGCCTCTTCAGACAGATCTAATGGGATGGGCAGATGTAGTTGGGGAGAGGAGGACTTTCAAATAACCCACCCCAAGTCAAAAGTTGGCAGGATCAGGAGTGTTAATAAAATAACTAGGCAATAATTAGATGTAAACCTGATGTCTATTTTACCTATGTATTGGTTATGTGAGATCCTTTTGTGGTGACACTTCTTGCATTTCACAAAGCATATTACTTCCAGCTGACTTAAGGAAACCATTTGTAGAATGATCTCAAAATATTATCCAGCTATGAACCAGGGACTATGTGCTGTTTCAACAGATATACTTTTCTCACTCACACTTTCTTTCCACTTTAAACCAGCAGTTCTATTTATGGTTATGGTTAGTTATGGTACCAGTCATAACTAGTCCTCTGGACTGTTTGTAGGCTGAAACTGTTGCCAGGACAGCCTTTACCCAGCTCCAGCTGGTGTGCCAATTATAATCCTACTTGGGCCTGGATGCCTTGGTGCCAGTAACCAGGGCCTCATCATAACTCACTTGGATTATTGTAATGCTGAGTTAGATTACTGTAAGGAAGCTGATTTTGGAACTCACCTATACAGTATGCAGCTGCCATATCACATGTACAATCATCCCCTAAACTTTTTCTTGTTCTTCCATTATTACCATTTACTGGAGTATAACATGCAATAATTGTCACCAATCCATGGATCCCCACTTTCACAGACACCTTTATAGACTAAATTAATATATTCATATTATTATGGCATACATTTTACCCTTTCATCCATAATTACACCTTCATTTTATTTCCCTCCATGTATTTATCAACTCCAATTCACCAGATCACAAAGACTCATTATTTCTATGCCTTTTCTCTTATAGACAGCACAGATACAAACTAGATAACATAGCTATTTTCCTTACATTCCAAGTCATAACTGCCAAGTTCATTCCCAGATAGGACCAGGGCTTTTTTTGTCATAGAACGCCCAGAACGGAGTTCCGGCACCTATTTTGGATGGAACCTTGTAGGGTAGGCAAGGCGGGTTGTATGACATGTGTGAGTTCCGGCACCTTTTTTCTTTTACAAAAAAAGCACTGGATAGGACCATATGTCCTAACTTCTGCCAACCATCATGACTTTGGTCAATTAAAGCTATATCACCATGCTTGTTAGTAAGGTAACAAAGGTGTAGACTAGGCACCAGCCTTAGTTATCCCATCTATGATGATTTTCCATCCCTAAAAGCATCTATTCCAAGCTGCTTATGATGCTGTCATCACTTGTCACCATAGCAGTGCACACATCACTGATTCCTGATGATATAAAATCAGGTTAGATGCTGCCTTAGAGGATCATTCCAGCCTTCCTGCTCTTGGCAGTCAGTTTATATTTCCTGGTGATTTATTGCATTAATAATAATAATCAATATGACAGTGAACTTAAATTGAAAAGAAACAAGATTAATTTGTATAATACTCCTACTATAGTATAGCATCAGGTTAAGACATTTCTTACTTTGTCCTAGGTGCCTATCTTTGTTTTTTATACTAAAGTATGCATCTTTAGGGAGGGCAAACATTTGTGACATCTGGCTCTTAGAAACTTTAAACAGAGACAAGATTGAAATCAAAATTGCTTTGTTGTCTAGTTAATAATCAATTGTTCCCTGTGCATGCTGGATGAAAATAATAGAATATTTCAGCTGTTTGTCAAGAGATAGTCTTTTAAAGTATTTCTTTTATACAAATTTGTTATCATTCTGTTTCACATTTCATGATAGCTTATACAAAAGTGCATGTATTAAATATTCCAAATTAAATTAAAAAATTCCATACTATAGTTTTCAAAGGAATTCATGTATTAAATAGAATCTCTAGAGATCCATTGAGGCAGGGGTCCCCGATCTCTGGGTCATGGCCCGCTAGCTGGCTGCAGGCTATTTGCAACTGGGCCATATGAGCATTAAGCCAGTGCACAAGTGCACATGCAGCTTAACTCACACAAGTGTTGGGCTGGTGTGTACATGTGTTCAACTCCACTTGGGCCAGTCGAGCTGCATGCACAAGTTTATGCACACATGGCTTGGTTCCCCTCTCTCCCCCAGCCATGCCGCCAAGCAAAAAAGGCTATGTTAAGGCATGTAATATTATTTGTAGTGTGGAATAGCAATTAAATAAGGTGGGAAAATTTCATTGCAAATGTTGTTGGAAATATTCTGATTTATTGTAAAAAAATATTTTCATATTCTGTTTTTCCTCCCTTATCATGCTTCCTCTCTGTGTTAAATCAGTTCCCACACTTTGTAGACATGTTTTATTCACTGAAATATGGTTGAGAAGGAGAAAAATGAACATCTGAACATCAGGCTTTATTAGTACCAATGCAATTAATTATCTTTTTAGAAGATACACAAAGAGAGAGAGAGATACAAGGATTAGCTCTTCTTCTCCTTCTGGCCATGGCCTCAATTCAAAAAGTTAACCATATGTTTCTAACCAAGTAAATCAGTAACTGGGCATATACAATCTGTATACTGTCAAGTTTAGTCACATATCACCTAACTGAAAAAATGTATTCTCCTATTAGTGCTGGAACAAGAGAGCTGATGCTAATCAGAACTCTCCACCAAAAAATCCAGAACCTGGGATCCTGAAAGATCTTTTCAATATTTCTATTTGATAAGGCAGAACATAGGAAACTGGTTTTCCCAAGGACCCTAAAACCCAAAGATATTTATATGGAGGAATGTGGCTTTTTCTGTTGATTGCATATAAAATAAAATCTTGATGGTCATGTAAAATGTATGATTGGCCATACTTTTATAGGGTTTCCCTAGAATGGAACAAAGCAAAATAGCTTCTATCCCCAAATCTTATTTTTATATAATTAGGATTAGTACAGGGAAGAAAAAATATTTACAGCAAAAGACAGAAGGAAAAAATGGTAAGTTAGTTATAAGACATATTCAGGAAAAGCAGTTGAAGATAATAGTTATTTCATAAGTAACCGAGAAAAAAATTGGCTAGATTTTTTTCTGTTATGTGCCCACTGTGAATTTGAAAGGAAAAATATAATGTTCACATGGTGGTTTGGGAATTCTAGTTAAAAAGAATTTTTGGGATACATAATATGAATTAAGCAAATTATTACAGAATCCCTTAGGGTTCCCTATCCCCCATTTTTAAACACAGACTTGATCTCATTATTGAGATTTGTGGCTAAGATTTCTCACTTTTTCAAATTTTGCAATACAAATCTTGGTTTGTCAATGCCATACATATTAAGGGAACTACGTGGAAAATTGTACCATAAAAATTGCATATAACACGTATATAGTAGAGAACATTGCAAAATTAAATGAGAACATTAAAAAATAATAAAAATGTGCAAATTAAATTAATGTTATATGGAATAACTATAGAATAACCTTGAATTACAGACAGGGTGATGTGTTTATCACCATATTGGACTAGGATACTGTACATCATTATTTCTTACCACAATTCATCTGACAGGTTCACTGTCACTGTGAGGAGATAATGAGAAAATTACTCTTCCTTAAATTCCTTGATATATATCTGATATATCTATGTATTAAATAATATAAATTAAAATAAGCTGAGATTAGAAATATACCATGGTATTCAGAGAGATAATGAAGATTTTTGAACAAATAACTTTCAACATTTTTTTATAAAGGAAACAAAGCATGTGAATGTACAGTATGCTTTTGTCTTCTAAAATGTAGTTTTTCCTTTTGGATTGTGACATATTTCAGTGAAAGGGCCATTGTATAACATGATTTTGAATTTGTTAAGAGGCTGGCCCCATGCCATGAAGTAAACCAGCCCTTCTCTGATATTTCTTAGCAGGATATCATGCATGGGGTTCAGCAAACATGAAAAGGAAAGTATATCCAATTTATTTAACCCAGAACTTCACATTTCAATGGACATGAATTGAATTTGTTGATATAAAATGCAATATAAAATGCAATATAAAAATATGCCCTCTCTCCATTTTTTATTGAAAAGTAAAGAGACTGGTTTACATGACAGTTGCTGAAAAATCCTTATTATTAAAGCTTTTAAAGTATTTTACTAAACAATATCTTGACGTAGAAAAAACTGAGAAATAACTGCATCAATACAGATGAAAATATGCCATATTATTACTGCTCAGTGAACTGAGATACAAATCCAACACATCTTGACTTGAGAGTATGCATCACTAAAATTAATGGGATTTATTTTGCAGTTGCCCAAGGAGGGTTAAACAAAACCTTCATGATACTACAGGCTATTTCTTTTGCAGATGGTTATTTAGGTTAGCCAAAAATGACATATGTGACTAAAATTACATCCTGACTTCTGCTTCTTGAACAACTGACTCTGAAACATATATTAAAGGTGTAAATCTATTAAGCACAACAGTTTGCATTTCTACAAGAAGCTGAAACTGTCAGGCTCGTTCAATTCATTCAAAATACTTGGTAATGGTCAAGTGTCAGCCTCATGGGAAGAGAGAGAGAGAGAGAGAGGCATCTGTCAGTGGTGCAAATTACATTTTCAATTCAGAGTAAAAAGAAGAGACTATACAACATGAGTTATTCTCTATTCATATCCTTATTATTAACCCTATTCCTTATCATGGAAACTGAATTGGTTTATTGTTATTTTAACATTTAATGCTGCCACATTAATGTTGTTTTCACCATCTCATTTAAGTTCCATTAGCATCTGCTGTTGGTTTCTTTCATCTCCTGAATCTGAACAAATAAAGAATAAGGATCTAATTTTGGGGGAAGGACAGCTTATTAGTTCAATAGCATTTCAACAAAAAACTGAGACAGTCCTGCTCTTCTTAAAAGGAGTTTTACACTCTCTGTAAATTAAGTATTCATCAATAACCTATTTGTTCATAGAGGAAGGATAACTTATTTGTATTATATAATAATTATGAAAGGGATCAGTAAGAAAATGTTAGAGACCTGACAAAATATCATTTCTACAATGGGTCTCATATCTATTATAGGGTGCACTCATTTTGGTCACATAAGTATGATTTACATAGCACTTTTAAATATGCATTTTTCACTGGTTGAATCAAATCCATAAGAATATTAGCAAATGTGCTCTGCTGTGATAATCCAGTGATCCCATATTTTATGGTAACCTGTAACATCTATTGGATTCTAGACTGTTATTTTCTCAGATTAACCCATCCCTAACAACAGAATTCCCAGCCACCATAGCATTGCTGAGAATTCCACAAGTTTATGTCTACATAGATGGAAGATTCCTAAGTTCAGGAAGGCTACATTAATGCAATGCAAACTTTTTTGAAGGAACTCTTTTTTTTTCAAAATGAAAGCATTATCAGTTTTGACTGATAAATAGTTGCAGTTGTAGTATGAAGGACCAATGCCCATTCATTCTTCTAATAAGTTAGTAGACTTCTGGCTCCTCAGAAGTATTGATCAAATGGGATCAATATTTGTTTCTTTTCATTCTTCTTCTATGGCTAATGATTAAGATTTTCTTATTCCCCCTTCTTTTCTCATATTGCTTCTTGCTTTCAAATTCTATTCTGCACAGTCTACTTTCTACCAAATCCCATGAACTTCTATCTAGGGGATGATCTGTGAGACAGAGAGCAGACTGGTCAGACATTATGCCTGAACAGCAGTGATGTTTCTAACATGCTTTAGTAATATCACAATGATGATTCTATACATCATGACATCATTATACTAGGATGCACCTTAATACTTCAAATTGTCTAACACAAGTACATAAGCCCTATCATTTAAATAATGATGCATATCTTGTCATTCTCTTCTGTGAACTCATCCCTTGTGAGTTCCTGGACTGAACTGGATAAAACAAATATATCTAAGGGCATTGGACCACAGGCTTTAGCAGTGTCTTTAGCACAGCTCCACCCTCTTTTTACTCAGTCTAAATGGGATTTCAGGATTTCAAAGATTATTCATGAGTTTATATGACTAGCAACTGTGCTAAGGCTCTGTTTGTAAAATTAAGGGCCTATCAGAAAAAAAATAGAAGCAAAGATGTATTTTGGATCACTACAAAGTTGTAAATATGCTAATTCTAAGCACATGATTTATTTATTTATCAGTGTACTTTGCAATAGAGTCTTAATTATCAGATATGGCCATTATCTTAGCCATTTTATGAATTAATATCTTATGGCAGTCATTCTATTAGGTTACCAAGACAGAATTCTAAATGTCTCCCTAGTATGCATAGATGAAGTGATTAATCTCATTGTGCCTTGAACAACTGATAACAGTGAATACACATGTAGAAATTTTTATACAATCCAATATGTGTCTGTTCAGGAGAGCCATTGTTTTAAGAGACTGCATTGAATATTTAACTTTATTTCTATTGAAATCAATGGGTCACCTTAATTATTTCTCAGTTTTTTCAGAAAGAACTATTTGTAGTAGTCATAGCTTAGGGTTTACTCCTAAGTATCTAGAGACCCCTGATCATTTTTAAAATTCTAAATGTATGAAGTAAAGTGCTTATGAATATCTTTATTTTCAAAGCATAATCTTCTAACCAAGCAGTCTTCTTGCATCTATGCTTCAGGGCAATCATTGAATGGGTGCTGTTTTTAAGCTGGCTAGTCTACCAAGCAACAGACATTTATCTCACTCCTAACCCCCCAAAGTGTTTTTTCCCCTTAATTCCCCAAACATTATATACATTTAATAAAGTGTTCAGCTTTGCATTTCAAAGATGCTTCCCTTGAGAAAGGTTTAAAAGCTTTCTGGCTTGTAACACTGGATGGGATGCTTGCCTATTCTAAATGCCCTTCAAAACTCTAAATCCAGTTTTGCAGTGGACCCATAATAAGGGAACCATCTTATGTAAATGGAAAGATACATTTAGTTTTTATACATTTTACTCAATCCATGCAGTGAGTCATTACTGTTTTAATGTAAAAAAAAACATAAATTAATGTGTCTTCAAAAGGAAAAGGAAAAACTTTCAATAAATGAGGACCCAGATTGTTGGGGGCAATTAAGCTAATAATGCCGCTTGGGGTGTGTGTGAAAGCCCTAATAAGCAGGCATATACATAGAATGAAGGCTACTGCTAAGCTTGTAAGCTGCCCTGAGTCTTCGGAGAAGGGTGGGATATAAATGGAATTAAAATAAATAAAAATAAAATAAAATGTATGAAAGTATACTACACACCAAATGGTAAAATTCCCCCAAAGGCAAGGTTTTCCATTACAAGCAACCAAGCAGAGAACAAAAACCTTGAGGGTGGTTTTCAGTTAGCATTTAATATTTAGGCAGATATTTAATACATGTGATTCTACCATCTTTATTTTTAAATTATTATTTTTTTTTGTTTTCAGAAGGCTATTCTTTAGAGAATGCAAGACATCTAAAAAGAGTCACCCAACTGGAAAAACAGCCCACTTATATCAATTTTTAGTTTTAAGAATAATTTCTCTAGACTGAAAGATGCTTTACCAAACTGAAAGAAATGTCTCTAACTCAACTGAATCAATATGTTCATATTACTAATTCTAGGGACATGATTTGTCAGATGGTAAACTTATACTGGGTGGACTTCATTTTGAAGTCATTTTATACAAAAAGAAATATACGGGGATATATGTCTGTATATTTTTCTTTGATAATTTGTGATTTTTTCCCCCATCAATACATAAGCAGGAATGTCTTAAGCACTGAAATAATTAATTTTTCTGTTGATTTTAAAAGAAATAAGTGTAGAATTTGATGTAATGAAATCTGCCTTACATTTCACCAAAAATTGAATGGCATGTTCTACCAAAGCAATTAGTTAGGGAATGAAAGGGCATCTATGAATTTAAGCCCATTACTATATCAACTTCTATTCAAAATTTAAAAATTTCAAAAAGGAGTGCATTTCTAAAACAAATATCAAGTTTATATCATGATGGTTAAAAAAAGTTGCATTCAGATAAGTGTGTGAAAGAAAAAAAGAAAAAGGTAAATTGTAAATAATATTTTTTGCAAACAAAAGATGGGTTGGAGTGAAATAAAACAGGTGAAGCTTCAAAGAGGATTTTAAATTAGATTAGCCCTTTAAAATATGCTGTATCATGTGCAAGTTAAAAGCAACTCCAATTTTACCTAATCTGAACCAATCTGGTTGTAATCTGCCCCAGTTTGGAACAATACCTAAAACTAAAAAGAACTTCAGATTGGCTTACTTCCATATTCAACATGAATATTGCTTTTTGTTTTGGAATTTTTTGTCTTTATTTGAATGATCTTTAAAAAGGGTGAAGAAAGAGGAGAGAGAGAATATGTACAAGTATATAGCCTACAATTTTATAAATAAATTCATTGGAGTTGCAATAGATTCCTGGTAGACCTTCACGTGACTACTAGGAGTATGAGAAATATTTCCCAGCAATATTACTTATCCAAGAAATTCTTCCATTCGGACATAACAAGCTTCCATTTTACCTATCCTTGAGATGCAGTATGGTAAAACAATCCTTTCAGGAAATGCTCTCCAACCCAATATATATTCCTCACCTGATTTTATAAACTTCTCCAGAGGTGGAATTGAGATTATTCTGGGGTTCATCTTCTCAATAGGAGGAAAGTAGAAAACTTGGTTTCTTGTCCAGAAGGCCCTTAAATATGTTGATGACTCTAATTTCCCTAAGAATATGTTATTACAACCTTCAATTGCATGTTAAAAGGGTCTCCACACAACAAACCATCAATCTCACTATCCACTTTTTGCCATTCTTTTCTCTTCATCATCATTTCTTTACAAAAGTAACAAGTTACTCCATAACTACAATTACAATTAAATGGTCAGTTGGAAGAATCATGCCCTCTTAATTGTAAAGTTACCATTCAGTGTGGTGGAGTGGAAGGTAAGAATTACTTCCATTATACAATTTTGAATGCATTTTTGTATAACATATGCCACTTTGTATATTTTGCAAACTGCTTTTCCTAACACAATGCATTCTAATCTTATTTTAACCATTTCTGTGTGTCCCTGATTCCTCGTATAAACAATTTATACATATTTTTTTATGGAAAACTGACTTGCAAAATTTGGAGTAGTTTGTTTTAGTTCTATAGCTATGAAATAATCAGATTCACATTACAATGCAAAGCAAAGCAATTTCTGTCCTAGTTCTTATTATTAGTTATGATAGTTTCCTAGATGTAATACTAATAACTGAAAGCAAAATATTTGTGTTGTTTAATGGCATGGATGAACTCTTCTTAGTTTCTTTAATATGCACCCCTGGTGAAGCTTATACAGTTAAACACTGGCCTTCCTTTTTAGATCTATTGGCAAGCTGGTCATTCAGGAGAATAATCTTCAATGATCCAACTCTCTTTAACAGTTGACATTATCTGCTTTTATATTCTATACCAAAATTCAATCCAGTAGTATATCATTGTGATATTTGTTATTTTATTTTTACTTATGAACTATAAGCTTTTGGGGGTGGATATGTTTCAGAAAATATCAGTTTGTGAAAACAGAAGATTTATTTATTTTCCACAGCATTGCATTATGCATTTTGAATGTACTTATTCTCCTCAAAGATCCCCAAGGTGAAATGGCTTCTAGCCAAGCCAATGAGTTCCATGCTACAAAGATCATGAATCCCTCAGGGGAAGATGCAAATTACTGTTTCATTTTCTTTTCTGGTCTCCGATATCATTCTAAAAACACATTTTATGTAAAAGTTCAGCTGTTGCTTGGATTTAATCTGTGTATACAATTTATTGTCTGTCATTTTTGGTACACAGCATTTGAATATCAAGGATTAGTTAAAACATTGTCACTTAAATACTGTTTATCTATTCAAAAGCTCAAAATACTGCAACTTATCTAAGAACACATTTACATTTTCTGGAAATATTGAAATATTAAACATAAAAGCAGCTTTCTTATTAGTTAAACCCAAGGAATACATTTATATTCAAATAAAACCATGCACAATATATACTATAATAAAAGAGGAGGAGGAGGAGGAGGAGGAGGAGGAGGAGGAGGAGGAGGAGGAGAAGGAGGAGGAGAAGAAGAAGAAGAAGAAGAAGAAGAAGAAGAAGAAGAAGAAGAAGAAGAAGAAGAAGAAGAAGAAGAAGAAGAAGAAGAAGAAGAAGAAGAATTTTGCCAGAATTTTGTCTGTCTCCTGGGATATACATACAACGATATACAAACAAAACTCCCTCAGCACTCCCTCTCTCTTTAATTTATCCATGATCTTTCTCAAAGACAGTCAGTTATAACTTCTTGAAGCTGCCTTCCATCAAATCTCTCAACAAGCTTTTCATGCATTTAAGATCTTAGTGTTCTTTACTATAACTCTCTATCCATCCAGTCATCTGCCCAAGTGCAGTTCCTTTGACAAAGAAAAAATGTCATGGGACGCCAGTGAAGATGGAAGCAAGAGGTTGTTAATCATGACAGAGAAATAGAGAGAGAGAAAATCTATAAATGATAAAGATAATCCAGTGATAATTATTTTTATATAATATTTTATTAATTTTCCAATTTTACATTTAAGTATTTAAAAAGCAATGTGGTTAATAGTTTGATAACAAAATCTTTAGTACAAATCTCAAATTACAATATCAAATATTTCTTCTCTTTTTCCCTTAACATTTACTGTCTCGTATTTAAGTGAATACAGTCCTTATTATATCAACTCAGTAAAACATCATTATTACATTTATCAATAATTTTTAGCTCATACGTATCTTAATTACATTCAATCTTCATAAACAATCCATATCCTGTTGTTAATTTTTTCTCAATTTTTAGTTTCCCATCAATATTCTAATTTAACCTTTGATATTTATAATTTTCCAGCTTTAGGTAACCAAGATTTCCCTTATCTCAATTCATAACAGAATCTAATATCCAAAATACACATTTTATCTATTTGAATATAATCTTGTTCTATTTCTTAAGAGTTATCTATTTCCCACCATATTAAATCATCTACTTAATAATACAATATTCCCTTTAATAAATCAAAACCATTGTATATATTACCTGGGTTAATCAATAAATCAAACATATTCATAATAATTATTTTTTTCCTTTTAGGTCTAATTTTTAAATATTAAACAGATAGAGGCCTTATTTTCAACTAATTTCAAAATATTTTAAATCTAATGATGAGAATTCTCCTTAACTCAACTTCTCCCTTTAACCCTCTAATTAATAATGTGAAATCCCCTCTAATAAATCAAAACCCCAATTTTCTTAAACCTTATTCTGGCTTGCTTCCTTTGCCAACTAGCCTTCCATATCAGTGCTTTTAGATCATCAAATAGATCTCCCTCTATTATTATATATGTTATCTGAAATAAAGGAGACCATTTAAATGCCATTTTTTGAAGGACTAGCCCATTTGTATTCATTAAGTTGTCTCCCTGTTACTCCAATTCCCCATGCTTGCCCTGATACATTTGTCTTCCATTCAATCTGTTCTTCTTTCTCAAGTTTCTTCTGATTTACAGTATATAGAAAGTCTTTTCCATTTTCAGTGTTATCACCCCCTTTTCTGGGTTGTCCATTAACTGTATTTGTTGGTCAATTGAGTCCTCTGTCTTAATATTTGATTGTTCCACTTTTTCTGTTATCTTCTGCATTGTTAGTTCTTTGGTTGTAGTCAAAGTTTGGGTTTGTGTATTTAACCTGGCATCTTGATCTTTTATGTTAGGTCTTATTTTATCAAAAGCTGAAAGAATGGTTTCATGTATTGCTTTCAACATGGAAAAGATATTTTCCTGGTCTTCAATCATCTTTTTCATATGTTTATAAATAGTCTTTATAGTAGAAGTTGTTTGTCAAGCAAGATTTTATAGTCCAAGGTATTTCATCATCTCATATAGTGACCAATATTACTCAGATAAAGAGATAGGAAGGACATATAACTCTGAAAGTCAGTAAAGATTTACATTCACAGTTCAAGTAGGCCAGTTATGCTGCCAGCTGTTCTCTTACAGCTGAGTCTCTCACGGGTGGTGCCAAGGTCAAAAGAGTTTTATCTAAGGTCTGGGCTTTGAGCTAAGTCTCTTTTAGTAAATAACAAGTTGTAATACCAAACCTCACCACAAGATGTCACCAATGCCATTTAAGGTTTTTTAAGTCCAAAATTTTTATAATCATTTTTCCAATTTTATTTCTTTTTTGTAGATAAAAGCAAGAGTCTCTAATAAAAATATGGAAAATTTTGATCCCCAAGTGTCAGGAACATACAAATCCAATTAGATTAAAGTTGTTCTTTTAATGCTTTACTTCCCCTGGGTAATCAGATGCCGCTATTCTTAGAGGGTGGGATAGAAATTCCCTTCCCTCTCTCTCACAGGGGGAAAGATACTTCCAGGCTTCTGGTTTGCCATCGCTGCTGCTGCGGACTTTGGAAGTGAGCTCTGTCTTCCACGTTCAGTTTTACTTAGCTGGGGGAACCTGGAAAGTGTCAAAATTCACCCTGTAGGGGCAACAAGCAAGCAGTGGACCCTGCTTGATCACGGAAGGGTGGCAGCCCTTCTGCTAGATCTGGGGCAGCCCTCCAAACCGACAGAGGAAAGACCGGCCATAGTAATATGGCTCGTCACTAGGCTGTAGACAGCCAAAGTCAAACTTACCACCAAGCACTTCGAAAGCAATGTGGATGAAACTGGATGAGATCCAATCTTCTCTTTACCCTATGTACTTTCTTTTCCTGTAAAAGCTACCTGAAGTATTGATCCAGTGGTAATTATGATAATTTGAAGTCATGTCCAGATACGATTGCAAATGAGAGAAACTGCCCATCTTACTCAAGTATCTCACCTACCCCCACAGGTTACTAGGATATTAAAGGGCAGTTTGCAAGCTGCATCTGCAGAATTATTGCTCTAGTGATGGCAGGCATACTGCTTTTCTGCCATGTCCAGCTACCCTACCATATTGCTAGACTCTACAGTTAAACACATGATAATGACAATTGTTCAATTGAATTCAATAGGATTGTTTCCTTTCCGCACCTGGTCTCCCAATGTTATACATCATAATATAACATTGCCTGTACAATTTAGATTTATGGCCAGATTTTCTAATGCAACCATGGTATTAAATGCACCCATACTGGCTATACAAGAAAAAGGAGGTGGCTGATTTCCTTTCCCACAAATATGTCCAGAATTGTATGCCCATTTCAGGAAATGGTGCAATTGTTAATAAGATTTTTAAAACATGATTGGTTCCACTGATGAAATGTATCCATTTCTATACAGTGTTATCACCTATAAATCAAGTTCTATTCCATATTAAAGAATTTCACTGATCTTACTGAAACATAATGAACTTTATACTTCAGAACAGGTAGAAATAGGGCTGGCTATGAAGATATCTAATATAACTGCAATACTTCATATACTATGAATGGCTAGATTTACAAAAAAAAATGTCTGCAAAACAGGATTATCAATCCATGACTTAGTTAACATGGGACTTATTTATTCATTTTAAGAGGAGTTTTTTTTTAAAAAAAAATGTTGTACTGGTTTTTTACAACTAGGTATGTGTACATGTCTATAAATATTACCAAAGAGTACAAGCTGTTATGTATTAGGCTCAGTTGTAACACCACGTGGTTAGTTGGAGCAGCTAACGGCCCTCCATCAGCTCAGACTCCCCATCTCCAGAGTTGCTATTGGCTGCCCCTAGGTGGCAATGGGTTGCTTCAAACCTATTGGCTGCCACCTAGAGGACAGGTTATAAATTGCTGCAGGCTGCAGCCCAATTCTCAGTTCAGATCCTGCAAGCAATAAACCATGAACTTTGCAGAACTCACTTGCCTCGTCTCCTTTCCTACGTGAAGAACTCACTACACAACACTGGCGATGAAGGTGGGATCCTGCTTTTCCAAAAGAGCTGAAGTTCACTAGGGGAGACGCAGCTCATGCCTGGAGGGGAAAAGGCATTCCCCCCCCACGATCAGCTAGCCAGCCACGCTAGCGGCCATGTGCTCAGTGGATTCAGTCCCTGGGCCTTGGAGAAGCAGGATTGAAAACCGCAGGAACCAGCTGAAGACAGAATGCCGAAGGTCAGAAGACTATGCAAATTCAATGTCAAGCATCCAGTAAGATGGCCTTCCTACTTGTCCCAGGTAGAAAACTACCTCCGGGCAAAACAAGTTGCAGAAGATGGGTTGAAGGACGCCACACTGCTCTGCGTGTGCAGCCCAGCCACATTCGGCCTGGCTGAAAACCTCTTCGTCCTGACACCGCTGGACTCATTTTCCTACGCTGATCTCAAGAAAAAGCTAGGAGAGCATTTCCAGCCGAAGATGTCGGTGATTGCTTGGCATTTCATGTTTGAACAGCGAATGCAGCAGCTCGGCAAAACAGCATCAGAATACATTGCAGCCTTGAGGCAGGCCACACGCCTATGTAAATTTTCCAACGTAGAGGAGCAACTGCAAGACTGGCTCGTCTGCGGCCTACGGAACTGAACGGTCCAGCAAGAACATTTTGCCAGACCAAATTTAACCTTCATCGAAGCCCAAGACGAAGTAATGGCAGACGAAGCTGCTGGGGGTACAGTCCAAACAGTCCAGCCCGCCAAAACGACAAAACATGATGAAACAGTCCACCACGAGGATGCCAAACGCTCAGAGGAATCTTCGGAGGAAGAAGATCCTGAAGTCAATTGCTTCACAAGCAACCCGACACACAGCACCGCAGCAGCAAACAGCAAGTGAACACTTACAAGGCAGTTCTCTTACCTAGATGTAAAAGTTGTGGTGACAGCCACCAATGTGCTGATTGCAGATTCCGGTCAGCCACATGCAGGGCCTGCGGCAAAACAGGCCACATCGCAGCGGTTTGCAGAGCTCGCCAGAGGGACCGGCCACCCAAACACCAGTCAGAAGATCCGACCAGGAGAGGTACCTGGGCCTAGGGTCCATTTAGTGTGGGGTTTTGTAGAAGCCATAGAAGTGTATGCCACACCAGGGCCCGACACCCCCTCAAACCTAAACTCAAACTGCAGGTAGAGCTACAAGGAGTTCCTTGTAAAATGGAGTTGGACTCTGGCTCTGCTGTCTCCATTATTTCCCTGGACACCTTCAATTTCATGTGCAGTCGCAGTAGAAAATGGGCCAAGCTAAGGCCCTCTGACATAATTTTAACTGACTTTCAAAACACTCAAGTCAAAGTTAAGGAGGAAGCTACCTTGGCCGTAAAATTTAAAGGGTTTTATGGGCACCTGGATGTCATAGTAGTAGGGGGCCAGAGAACAAGTCTCATTGGACTCGATTGGTTTGATGCTTTAGGCATTCAAATAACTGATATCAACCGGACACAAGCTGAAAACCTTTCATCAGTTTGCGAGGACTTTGCAGACGTTTTTGATTCAGCCCTAGGAACATACACAGGCCCACCTATCTCATTCAAGCTAGATCCCATTGTAGTCTCATTAGGGTTAAGCCTCGAAGGGTCCCTTTTGCCCTCAAACATAAAATTGACTCAGAAATAGACAAGCTTGTAGAACAGGGCACTTTACAATCAGTTGATGGTGGGGAGTGGGAAACTCCTATTGTCACTCCACTTAAGGCCAATGGAGAAATTAGAATATGTGCAGACTATAAATGTACAATTAACAAAGCCCTCAAACAACATGCTTACCCTGTCCCAGTGGTGAACCACATTTTAGCTTCTTTGCAAGGGGGCACCATTTTTGCTAAATTAGATTTAGCACAGGCCTATCAGCAACTGCCAGTTGATGAGGCCACAGCCGCAGCTCAGATGATCGTGACTCACAGGGGGGCCTTCAAACTAAAGTGTTTACAATTTGGAGTTAGCATTGCTCCAGGCATTTTCCAGGGAATCATGGAACGCACACTTAAAGGCATTCAGGGTGTTTGCCCTTATTTTGATGATGTACCTAATGAGAAGGAAGGACTCACTGGAGAAGAGCCTAATGCTGGGAAAGATTGAGGGCAATAGAAGAAGGGGACAACAGAGAATGAGGTGGCTGGATGAAGTCACTGAAGCAGTAGGCGTGAGCCTAGATGGACTCCAGAAGATGGTAGAGGACAGAAAGGCCTGGAGGAACATTGTCCATAGAGTTGCGATGGGTCAGACACGACTTCACAACTAACAACAACAACAACTTATTGCTGGGAAATCTACAGAAGTGTTAGCTAGCAGGCTCAGAGCTGTGTTGCAGAGGTTTAGAGAAGCAGGCCTCACATTAAAAAAGAGTAAATGTAGCATTGGGGTCCCTTCCATGGAGTTTCTGGGATTTTGAATTGATGCTAACAGTATTCACCCTGCAGAATCCAAAGTGAAGGCCATTAAATTGGCTCCTAGTCCAAAATCCAAAGGGGAGCTTCAAGCAGTCTTGAGTCATTTAGGAAAGAATGGAACACAAGTCCCTATTGCATTTTATTCAAGGACACTGTCCTCTGCTGAGCATAACTATGCTCAAATTGACAAAGAGGCATTAGCCATTGTAGCAGGAATAAAAAAATTCCATGACTATTTATATGGCAGGGACTTCACAGTCTTCACAGACCACAAACCACTGTTGGGACTCTTCACAACAGACAAACAAACTCCCCACATACTTTCCCCAAGAATGTTGAGATGGTTTATTTTCTTATCTGCATACACATTTAAGCTGGTTCACAAACCCGGCAAAGAAATGGGACATGCTGATTGTCTGAGCAGACTCCCACTGCCACTAACGGAACCAGACCCGGCCCCTGCAGCCAGAATTCTGTCCATTCAGGACCTGCCAGAATTTCCACTCCACGCTGGGGACATAGCTGCAGAAACAGCTACAGACAAAACACTTAGTAGAGTGCTTTCATGGGTACACACGGGGTGGTTAGATAAAAGCCCAGGCTCTGAGTTCCAGAGTTACTTCATTAGAAGACATGAGCTATCAGCTCACAAGGGGTGTATTCTATGGGGGAACAGAGTCATAATCCCCTCTTCACTGAGAGATAGAGTTTTACAGTCACTACATGAAGGCCATCCAGGCATTGTCAGAATGAAAGCTTTGGCAAGAAGCTACCTTTAGTGGCCTGGCTTAGACAAGGACATTGAGGCACAGGTACATGGATGTTATACATACCAGCAATCGAGGCCTGAAATGCCACACGCTCCAGTTCACAGGTGGGAGGAAACGCACACTCCCTGGTCTAGAATTCACATAGACTACACTGGGCCCTTTCAGGGACAGCTCTTCCTCATAGTGGTAGACAGCCACTCTAAATGGCTTGAAGTAATCGCAGTTGCTAACATGACTACTGCTAGGACCATCCAGGTGCTGAGAAAACTCTTTGCCACACATGGGTTGCCAGATGTTTTATTTTCAGACAATGGGTCCCAATTCACTGCTGCTGAATTTCAGGCCTTCCTAAGAGCAAATCTCATCAGACATGCAACATCTGCCCCCTTTCACCCGTCCTCTAATGGTCAAGCTGAATGTATGGTGAGGACCATGAAGGAATCACTTAAATGCATAGCAGATTTTTTTACTCTGCAAGCATTCTACGCCCTGCACTGCTGCAGGCAAAAGTCCTGCAGAACTTTGTTGAGGGAGGCAACTGATCACTAAACTGGACAGGTTGCATCCAGATAAAGTGGCAGCAGAAGCCTCTCAGCCAAAATCCCCAAGGGGGCTGCAAGTGGGCAATTGGGTATGGGCCAGAAACTATAGACATGGGAATCTCTGGGTTCCTGGTAAAATTACCAAATCATCTGGTCCCCTTTGTTACAAAGTGGGGCTGGAGGGAGGGCGGGTTGTCAGAAGCCACATCGATGAACTCCGAAAACAGTTTCCAGAATGGCCACTAAGCGAGGACTGCATCATTAGTCCCTCCCAAAGTCCCCAAACTTGCAGCCAAGCCAGCCCATATAGGGACTCTCAAGACTATTCCCTCACAAGCAATGAGGAACTGGGCATAGAGGACGGGAGTCCAGAAGTGCAATATGGATCCCCTGACGGAGCAAGCCAACAGGATTTTAACAACCGCTGTGCCAACTCTGCTGATCAATCTGACTTTGGGGTGGGCCAACCTGGAGAGGCCAGCCAGAGATTATCTAATTCCTTTGACTCAAGTGCATCAAGGGACAACGGTCTACCTGGCCCGATGGGTAATCTGGTAGACCAGAAAGTGACTGGAACCCTGAGGCGTTCCACAAGGGCACACAAGCCTCCTTCTTATCTAGCTGATTATGTTGTAAAATAAAGGAACTATAATGTTGTCTGTACTGTTGACTTGTCACTGTACTGAACTATAATGGAGCTGTGATGTAACTGTCCAGTGTGCTGTTAATGGAAACCTATTCATTCTGGCTAACTGATGCTATAATGTTAAACCTTGTAATCTGTATTGTTTGCTAACAGTTGCTATGATGTTAAGTCTTGTAACTTTTATTATTGCCAAATTATTGCTATGATATTGTTTGTTCTAAGAGGGGAGGGGTGTTATGTATTGGGCTCAGTTGTAACACCATGTGGTTAGTTGGAGCAGCTAATGGCTCTTTAGCAGCTCAGACTCCCAGTCTCCAGATCTGCTATTGGCTGCCCCTAGGCGGCAATGGGTTGCTTCAAACCTATTGGCTGTCGCCTAGGGGCCAGGCTATAAATTGCTGCAGGCTGCAGCCCAATTCTCAGTTCAGATCCTGCAATTAATAAACCATGAACTTTGCTGAACTCACTTGCCTTGTCTCCTTTCCTGTACAAAGAACTCACTACACAACACAAGCAATGGCAGTTTATTGCAATTACTATAATTTAAATGTCTAAAGATGGCACTGTATCATTGAAACAACCCAACTGAATGCTGAAAAGGATCCCTGATACTGTAGTTAAAACTCCAGTGTGGAACTTTTTGGGAAAACAAAGTAAAGGAAAAACTATATTGAGGGTATTCAACTAAAATGTTTATATCTCTTCTGTGTTTGTTTTTCTTTTAAAAAAAAGCACAGCTTCTTTAATTAGTACTAGAAGAATACACTTTAAAAATGTCTTGCAATTTAAAGGCCATTTTGCCTGTCATCATACCCATTCATTTAACTTCTGCTGCTGGTCAAAGAAGAAATATACAGCAGAGGTATAATGTACTTTCACTGTGAATTTAGGAACCTGCCATGACTATTCAGCTAGTTCCTGATGAACACAGAAAAGAAAAACAAAGCCTTGGTGCTATGTCCAGAGATTTAAAAGACCTGTGATCAATTTTTTTAAGTGCAAGAATTCTGTAGGACTTGCTATATGTGTGCTAATTTACAGTGGTGCAGTTGTCTGTTTTCAGACTAAAAATCTGAAAATGCTAAATACTTATTCAGAGCAATCCATCCAGAGCGTCTTATATGGCATATATAAATATGACATTTTATTATACATTGTGTGAAAGAAGAAATAAAAGCCATATAAGCAAAATTTAAAGAAAAGACATGGATATAAAATATTATTAAAGAGTACAAAGCAATAGCAAAATATTGCAATTACTATAATTTAAATGGTAGACTGGTGAGAAGAATCTCTAAATATTTTGTTTCTTGGTTGCTGAAATGGCTTCCTGGTCATATTGAGAGGCTTTGTTTGGATGCTACTGCCCACAATGAAGCAATGAAGGGGAAAATAACTTCCTTATAATGGCCCCATTCATCAGTGGAATGTTCTCACTTAGAATCTCTCTTTGGGAGCTCACTGTCTCTATTTAGAATTTTCTTTTCAAACAGGTATTTAAAAACTATCAGAACCAGTATGGAATAATAGTCACTATCTCATATTACCTGAGAAATACATTTCAACTCAGCTACATCCCCAGGAATGGAAACTCATTCTTTGACAAGATTATATTCATGACAGTCTCTCAAACTAACCTACTAACTCCAGTTTTCTGGAGAAAATGCAGAAAATAAATATTACAGTAAGAATAAATAAATAAATAAATAATAGGATTTCTACCAACTATTGCTAACCTTTTTATATAAACAGTACATATCAAGTGTATTGCTCTTTTCTTTTATTATTATTACTGCTACTTTTGGTTTATTGCTTTGACACGATTTGTCAATCAAATGGTATGTAAACTAAACAGAATTTATCTGTTCTCTGAAGAATATATTATGGATTTCAATGGATGTATTAGGGATGCTTCCTCTGTAAAAATATGGTAGATGCTTGGTCTGTATTCCAATAGGAAACAAAGCTAATCTTCTGTTCATGCATTATTATGGGGCCTAGAATACAATTTTCCTTGAGTTTTATTTTTTATGCTATCTGAAATTTTGTCTGAAGTAATTTGACAATAACTTCAAAACACCAATTAACCCAAGTGGAATGAGCTATAGTTTTAAAGGCTCTAGCCTATTTCTACAGTATTTTTCAAGCCAAGGTTATGTAAAGAGTAAGAAAGATAACCTTAACAGAGATATGAAAGCTTTGTTGCCTTGGCAAAAGGGGCTAAAACATCAAGCTAATGTTCAGAAACAGCTCAGACACCTCCCAAATTCACTAAAGAGGGACAAAGCTGAGGAAGAATGGCATTATCAGTCTTGCAAAAAAAATATTATAACCAAACTCTGTATAGGTGATTTTAGCCTTCCTGTGAAGTTGCTTCCTCATCTGGCCACTCTGGTCTGGCTAACAGGTTTTGAGCAAGGTTACAAAATTAAATTGGCTAATGTGATGCCAGCTCTTTGTCTGTTACACTGGGATATAGTGGTGCTGATGTTTAAAGTTCTAAATCAGTTTTTCTCAGATTTGGCATCTTTAAGACATGTGGATTTCAACTGCAGATTTCTAGGACTTAAAGTTGACAAGTTTGAGAAATACTGCTTTAAACAGTTTGTGGCCAGAGTATCTTCAGTAATGTTTCCTCTCATTCATCTCAAGATATTCTGATCTTCCAAACTGTCCTCCAAATGTCCCTAGCAAATTTTCCAAATCACCACCAGAGAAAGGTATCTTTGTCAAAATGTGTATGTGGGAATGACTTTGGAAGACTAGGCAAAGAGATGCTGTTCTATAGATATAATTCTATAGATAATGATGCATACAGTACCTAGATTGCATTTTACAACTGTACTGATATATTGTTTTGAGTGCCATCAGTTAGTCAATAGGAAAATGTTGCATCAGGTCAAATTGTTTGACCATCTAGATCAAAATGTAGTATTTCAGGGTCTGGTAATTTAAGATTCGATTAAATTCAGATTATTATTATTAAAGTCGATTATTTCAGACTTCAGATAAAGATGGTGGAACCTGAAGTTGACAATATCTAGAGTATTTCCAATCCATTTTGTAGATAACAATAATCTTAAGTCGCAAGCAAACATCTTTCCCATTACTTGTTATCTAATCCTTTTAATTTAATTTGTCACAGATTGATTTATTGAACTTACAAATACTAAGCATCTGCTTTACTGCAACATGTTTTCAAAAATTTAATTTTAAAAAGTGGTACAACCATATTCTTTTTAAAAAATATTTTATAAAATTCTGTTCCAAACATTTAAATTTTCCAGTGTGATTTTTCTTCTTTTCAGTCAATGGTTACTATAACACACACACACATATATATTCTGCTCATCTTTACTACAAGTAATAGGATATAGGCCAAAGCAATACAATTATTATTAGCAGTAGTAAATATTAAACCAAGAACCACCTTTTTCTCAGTATAATTTGAGGGGTTCCTTGGTACTCTCCAACCTTGGCTGTTTTCTTACAGATGTTTCATTACCCAAACTAGGTAACATCATCAGAGTTAGGCTAGCACCAATGATGTCACCTACTTTGGGTACTGAAACGTCTGCAAGAAAACAACCAAACTCAGAGAGAACCAAGGACACTTCATTTCAACCCTGAGCTACAAATATTCTCCTTTATCAGTATAGCTTTTAGCTGATAGACAAAATAATTTCATCTTCTTTATACTGGAGGCAATACTTCTCCATATCTGTAGTGACACATGTATTAAAAGAATAAAAGAATCCTTCAGCAATATATTCTGAATACAATTATGCCATTTACTGTTATATGTCATGAAAGCAAAGAAGCTAATTTCTGTGATCTCTATACAGCATGCTAGAAAATTAAAACACGGAGACAGAAGGTAAAATAAAATCACAAAGGGTACAGAAAAGAGTAATAAAGATGGTGAGGAGGCTGGAAGACAATCCTATGAAGAATTGCTAAAGGAACTGGGTATCTTTATCTTTAAAAAGAGAAGGCTAAAAGGGGACATGGCAGTCATATATGTCTGGGAAGAGCAGGGAACTGAAATAGAAATCCTCCAAGGTCCCCAGTTAAATAAAGGTAAAGTTAATTGCATGAAAAATACCATACTGATATTGGGAATCTTTAATCTGCTCCTTCTTTTACAAAGGTTCTGATGCAAAAGATGGTAAAGTCAGGAAGCCTGGAGATATTCTGAATGTGAAATCATGTTGTCTTCTGAATATCGATGAGACAGTCTACAACATTACTTTAATTTTTGTCATTCACATTTCATTTTGTCCTTCCTTTAACAACCTTTCCTTAATGATTTTATTCCACCATTTCCTTGATATTTCTTCAATAATATAGAAGAAATGATGGAATAGAATCATTAAAGAATGGACGCTTATGGAGGGATAAAATGAAATGTGAATGATAAAAATTAAAATAAGGTTGAAGAAATCTTGGTGGATAACAAGTTGAGTTATCCCACAATGAATTGTCCTGCAATGAATTGTCACATGGTGAGTTGTCCTGCAATGAGTTGGCTGCATTGAGTTATCCCATGTCAAATTGGCCGCAGCAAGATGACCATGGTAAGCTCTCCCATTCCAATTAAGGATATGACATAGAATTTTAATAAGTAAATAAATAAATAAACTCAGGCAGTCTAAAATATAATTAAAATTTTATAAATTAAAAATTACAAGTTAAAACATTTCTCTGTCAAATTGCCCTACTTTCTTCAGCCATATCTCAGCAAATTTGTCCTTGGATTGTTTCTTTCCTATCTTACTAATGCACCATTTTTCCTGACTAGAACCAGGCAACAATTCTCATAACAACCCCATAACTCTTTAGTCCTATAAAGAGGAAAGGACTGTCTTCAAGCAATTAGGATTTGAAAATGGAATTAATCTTGCCATTCATTTACTCATTTCATTTGTAAAATGTTGCTATTCATGGTTAATACTAATTAGTTAAACAAGACCATCTAAAGGACAGTTAGATTAGATGAGAATTCAAGTTATACCTACATTTTCCTATCTATACAAAGTAATCTAGAGATATTCATTTGCAAACAAGCAGAAATAGATTTTAAAGGGTATTAAAGTAGAACCCACTTGTAACTAGTTCTGGTAAATAAGTACTGTATATCACTGATACTAAACAATATGACAGGAGCTGGAAACCTGTAGTTCCAATATTATTTAGGTAGTCTTTTAATCATTTTGAGACCTCCCAACCACAATTACTAACAATTGTGTGATGGTGTTCTGGACATTTTGAGGCAGAAAATTTGCTAACATTATAGTATATGTTCTAAAATAGGTTTAACCTTTGTAGGATGAAAACCATATCTCACCAAAAGAAACAAACAACAAAAAAAACAAGAACAAAGGTTGTAGTCCATTCATACATGTGATATAATCCTGCCCAATTTACTTTATAGCCTCATCAATTATCACTCCTGGACATTCTCCAAAATATTAAGGGCAATCCAGCCATCTAAAGATCTCTGAAGTAAAGGATCTTTTTCTTACCATCTTGCAACAATAGCGCTCGCTTTTGAAGCTCAAGAAAGATTGCAGAGACAAAGCTGCTCATAGAACCAGGCTTCCTCGTGGCTCTTAATTAGAGATAACATTAAATTTCTACATGCTCTTGCCTTTGTACTAGAACAGATTTGGGAGTGGTCATTCCAAGAAACTGCATAAGATATTGAACTAAGGGGAACTGAATTCAGAGAACAATTATAATTGCCAACTTACTCAACTACTACAAAGCCTCTTAAATCAACAGCACAAAAATTCAATGACAGTTGAAAAGTTGCAGTGCTAACCTGCATGAAATATGATTAGATAACTAACATTTGTAGAACAAATTTCATCTTATATACTGTAGCAGGAATCCATTATAGATTGAAAGGCTATAGCTCTTGCAGGCAACACCCAGACCACAAATAAGAACTGCCTTCACTGATCTGTTAGATATTTTTGAGCAAATATCCTGCCTACTAAGTGAATAATTTCTCTTTAGAATTTTCTTCATTATTGGCTTCTTTTCCCTCACAAAGGAAGCATTCCTATTTCAGAAAAACACCATGAAGCAGTCCAAAATTATAAGAGGGCTTAGCTTAATTTATTGGAACTCACACAATTTTAATTAGTGAATTTGCATATGTTTCCTGCCTTAGTTTGCTTTCTCAGCTCAAGGAGTCAAGGGACTCTGTTATATTGTACTGATGGAAGCTTCCTCTCTACAACACTTGAGATTTACAAGACTGCATGAATCAGAAAAAAAACTCTGGGGGCTTCAGCATTTGTCAGATGTCCATGGCTGTCAACGTTCATAGTTAATGCACTGAGCTGACTATTTCAAATGATATCATACATTACAAAGCTTACCCCAAAATAACTGTTCTAGATCTGAAAGTGGTCTACACTGCAGATTCAAGACAATCTGGGAGTGAATAGGAGAAACACAGTGAATGCACTAAAATATTTGAATATCTTCTTCTTTAAAAACTTTCAAAACATTGCCATCAATCTTCGCAGCCAAACACAAGCAGAATTTGTGATAACAATATCTGAAGTCACATCAACATTATTTATAGATAGCAGAAAAATGAAATGCACAGTAGGAACAATATTCTAAGTGCATTTCATAAAAAATGAGTTCAATAGTTTATTTAGGTTACTTTCAGTATGTTAAAAAAGGAAGTAATTAATATTTTCAGTTATTTGGAGCATTTTTACAAGGGCAATTCAAAAATAAACATCCACTTGGTTATCAATGATATATCTGTATCTGTATACTTGCAGATACAGAACTTTTATTATACACATTAGAAAACTATAATATAATTTTTGACATAGTCACCATTCAAATTGAGGCATTTGTCACAATATCTTGCAAGGTTTGAAATTCCTTAGTAGTAGTTGCTTGGCACCAAATCTGGGCTATGGGTTGTGATCAAAAACATCCCAATGGAATGACTTCAAAAGTTCTTGGGTGAGTCTAGTGGTATGCGGGTGAGCATTATCGTGAACCAACACCACACCGGAAGTGGTGCCATAGAAAATCCCACCAAATGTGAAGATGACAAAGGAGTACTGCTAATGAAGTTCATGAAGCATGGTTCGACCATCAGTTCAGAAGTCTACTGTGAAACGTTACGAAAACTCAGACGAGCCATCCATAACAAGCATTGGGGCATGCTGACTTCGGTGTGGTGTTGGTTTGTGTTGTTAAACTTTGAAATGAACTGACACATTGTATATATCAGGGGTGTCAAACTGCCGGCCCATGGGCCGGACACATCATCCAGAAGCCGCACCCACCCCATTGTCGGCAATGGCAAAACCACCCTGATATGTTACACAACGTCACGTGACATCACGAATTTGACATGTCTGGTATATATCAATATCTGTGTAAGAATGTACTCATCATAGATATAATTCCATTTTATTTAGTGTGTATTTTTCAGTTAAGTTATTCAGTTTAATAGAAAGATGGTTGTATTTTAAAAGGAATGAAATGCTCAAAATATTAAAAATGCAAACATTTAACATTTAAATAAATAATAGACATCAACCAATGATTTCTAATAAATAAGAAATTCTTTGGTTTCTTCTGTGATTATTTACTCAGTACTATAATAGATTTTGTTGCATCCTATTTGTAATTATAGCAGTTTGGTGTTTTTTTTACTCCAGGCTACAGGAGTGGATTATAAGTGTATGATTTATTTAGTAAAGTATCTTGATCCTTTCCTTGTGCACCATTTTCCATAAATTATGTTTCCCATTCACTTCTATCATTTTCAAGTTTTATTTCTATTCAACTGTTACAATGTATTTACAGACAGATGTAGAAGGGACACCATTTGGAAATGTTCAGCGTTTTATAGCTATTAAGCACAAGTTTAATGTGAGTTCCCTTTCTCTGATTTGGGAAGACTGCTAGCTTTGCATGAAAGACTATGACTGCCACCATAAAATAAGCATTTGATGCCATATCCTGAAGATCGCCTTAAAAACCTCTCTACTCGTGGCAAGCATTGCAGAGTTTTTATAACTATCAACACATTCCATAGCAGTTCAGTAACAGAAGCTGAATGTACAGTGAAAAATTACTTCCTAGCATTTCTATTCTCCATGCTTTTGCTAGTGCTTCTTTTGATCTCTCTCCGTAGTGACAAAACCTATCAAACTGCACTTTGAGGCTGCCCTTTATCAGAATAAATGAGAAAATACTGTCTTAATACTGGTGCAACTAAGGATAATGTAAGCCTCAAAAAGGGCGAAAGAAAAAAGCAATGTCTTGGCAACATGGCAAGAAAGAAAATGTTGCAGGACATGTTATTTGGAAAAGATGAAGAGAAACAGACTACATTTGACCTAAAATCTAGCCATCTTGCAACTTATATGAATGTGCATGGGCACAAATAAACACATACTCCAAACAAGTTTTGTCTTATTATATTAAAATCTTTCCAATACCACAAATTTGATGTTTCACCCCTGGAATTATGGAGAATTTTCATTCTACCACATGATGCATGTTGTAGAACAGTTTTTTAAAGTTTAGTTGAAGGTGTAAAACCCCACTATGTATAGATATTATTAAGAAAACAGTGAAGATGAGTGAATAAATAACTATACCTTGGCAACAATGGTTAGCTACTACACATATTTAAAATGAATAACTGCCCTTACATGCCTTAAACTCAGGGCTTTTTTTCTCATAGAATGCTCAGAACGGAGTTCTGGCACCTTTTTTGGATGGAACCTTGTAGGGTAGGCAAGGCGGGTTGTATGACATGTGTGAGTTCCGGCACCTTTTACAAAAAAAGCACTGCTTAAACTACACATTTTTCAATCATCTCTCTTGCTAATTCTATACTGCCTAAGCAGGAAAAAAATCACAAGTTGAAAATCTTTTTGGAAGAGCATATCTGAAAGCAATTAAAAATGCTAAAAGTTCCCCAAAACTTGCTAAACAGAACCATGGCACAAGTAGTGTAGAAAAGGCCATATAAAACTATGTTAGCTAACTCCAGCATAAATAGCTTTATTTTTATCCATCTTCTTTTTCACATAACCCATTTAGCAATTGCTTATTTGCTGCTCTAAAAGCTTCTCAATGTTTTTTTCAACACACATGGAATCCTAAGCCTTTTAGGAAGATGGAAGAAGCTGACAGAATAAAACTATTAGACATCATATAAATATTTGATTTTCATATTGTTTGTGATCAAATGCAAAATCTGCAGCTATCTGATAACTGATAAATACTGAAGCACAAGAGAATTTGAAAATCAGCTGGTTGTTCCAAAGTGCTGCTGTTTCTTCTTTCTTTTATAGTGTTGCTCTGTCTCCATGATTACATCTACTGGTAACCATAGGAACAACGTCTGCAGTGATTTCTTAAAGTGGAAGCAGAAATACTGCCTAAATAAATTCTACCCAAGGAGGTTGTACATGCATGTATTCTAATTCTATTCATTTTATATTCATTCTCTGAACTGAAGGGGGGGGGGGGAAAGAGAATGCATATTTTCTTCCATTTGTGATTTGGATAGATTACAAAGTCTGCAGATTCTAAAGTATTCATTTTTCTTTCAAGCAGAAAGGATTATTAACAAACTAGTACCTTATAACCAACATGCCATTTCTGAAAAATAAGCTCTGTCCTATTCCTGATGTTGGTTTGTATATGCATTTCTTACTCTAATAAGGTTACTAAGGGGGAGGAGGAGAAGGAGGAAGAAACTTTCTGTTGCCATCCCAAAATCTTCTGGATTTTTGCTGATCAGGTCTAGTAGCTCCAATTATACACATATCAGATTACTAAAGTATCAGAAGATTGAGGAACTAACATTCCACACCCAAAAAAGAAAAAGTTGAATCAGAAAACTTCAAAACCAGAAAAATAATCAAGCAGTGGGTTCCCAGCGTTTAAAAAGGAACAAGATGGATTAAACCAGTATGAATTTCTCAATAATATGTCACACCCAGACAATTCTTGCTACTTTTTAAAATAAAGATTAAATTAATAGACCAAGTTAATGATATAGGTATAGTATACTTAAATTTCAGTAAAGCATTGGATAAAATTGACTAGCCTCTTTCTTGATAAAATGGAACAATATGGTGGATGGTCCCACTATTTGATTGATTTGTAGCCGTCTGAACAACCATACCAGGTGCAATGGTCCTTAAATGTGCTTTATCCACATGGAAAGAGGCATCCAGTAAAACACCTCAGGGTTCTGTATTACAGTCATGAGGCCCATTGCTGACTTTATTCCTCTCCCAATCTCTAATTGACAGAAATAGTTATGACAGGTCCTATAGTCACCAAAGTAAAATAACAATGATGCATGGAAATGTATGTTTCATTGCTTTATTTAATCCCCTTTCCAAATAAATTTACCCACATGTAGTATCACACTATTGTTTGGCCAATTCTTTCTAACACTATGTAAGGAGATAAGCTGTACTGTTCACAATGTTTGAATTCTCTACTTGTGACAAGGATAGGAAAGGCTATAAAGATTGAATATTCAATTTGGGAGAGTGGCTGTGGTTGAAAGATAGCAATTAACCTAAATCAACCTGTGAGCTTTCATGGCAAAAACTAAACCTTGGTGAACTTGAGCCAGATGTCCCTAGTTGTAATCCAATACCTTAAGTCCTTTGCCATATTCATGCTCAGGAAAATAAACACTGCAAAACTCTGGAAATAAAATTTAGGTATCTTATAAATACAAGTCATAACCCAATTCAGTCTGAAATAGTTTTATAAAGACATCAACATTTCATAGAAGTGCAAACAAACAAATAAGCAGTTATAGTGTGCAAAAGCCACACAAATATATCTTCACTTCAAAATGCTTTGAACTGAAACCTTTGACAGATGAAATCGCAAATGTGTATTTGCGTTTGTGTTTTCAGCATCAAACCCAACTTGTAGAAAGGTTAACATATGGTAGGAAACAGCTATTCTTTCTTTAGTGAAATGAATAAACCTGGTTATATAAATCATAAAAGGATGATGTTTCAACAGGACTGAAAAAAATGAGGAAGACTGTTCAGAAAATGAACAAAAATAAACATAGATTTAGGTGATCATTGAATGGAACACTCAAGATAAAGATATGCTTACCTGGTAACTCTTTTACATTCAGGCAAAACTAAATGCTTTAATATCTTTAAACCATTTTTAATTGGAATTAACTATACTTACCCCATAGGGAAGGTCACTGCTAATTGGGATTTTTAGATGATTTCTTCAGAAACCCCTCAATATAAGGACATTAACCTTTTATTATTATTATTATTATTAAGCTTTTTTTCAACCCTCATGTTCACTTACCATAAAATTATTCATACAAGCATTTGGACCAGACTTTATCAAAGCAAAAACACTAAATAATAATGCATTATAACATGAATATTTTATTGCTGAGTGAAGCTGGAATAATCTAAAACTGCATTTTAAGGTGATGAGCAATCATTTTGTCTTCTTCCTATCTCTCTGGCTTAATGCAGTAAACAGGGGTCGATAGCTTTGTTTCATTTAAAACCCTTGTCTGTAGGAATGCCACATTCTGATCCTCTGTGTTACAAATCCATCTGGTTATAAATGTTGATGTATTTGCAGTAAATATTACCATTGTCTTCTCTGACACTAGTGAATGCAAAGATCTACTTATTTGTATAGTAAAGCCCCCAATCTTCTTTCTGTTTCAATCAGTTGTTAATACATGTACAATTTGCCCCTAAGAACTTATCCTACATATAAACATCCCAGACACTGTGATGTTTGACTTTCAGCTCTCCTAGAATGTATTAGATTTTAAAATATTGTTAATACAGAATTTGAAACCTGTTCACATCTATATTTATGTCAAAAATCTACTTGCAGAACAGCAAATAGATGCATCATTTCATTTTAATTTAATCCTTTGGCAGATCATGAAACTCTTCTCAGATAAATGGATCTATCATGCTAAATAGACTTTTTTTTCAAGAAAAATGTCCCTTAAAATTGAAAATACGAAAACTGTGACCTACAGTTTCACACTGTACTTTTTTTTTTTTTTTGCTTTTCTGTTGTTTCCAATGCTGTCCCATTCTTATTCCTACTGCCCAAGCATGGGTAGGATTGCTATTACCTTATTCGTGCCATTAAACAACATAGTTAATTGTTACTGCAAGATGTTAGTGCAAGATCAGGAGACATGGAGAGACCTGGCCCATAGATTTGCCAAGAGTCAGGCACGACTGAATGGATAACATCATCATTTTACTACAGCATTAACAGCTGAATTCTATTTCTACTTGAAGCAAATCCCATTAAGTGTAATGTGGCTTTCATTCAATAGCCAGGTATACTCCTGATTTTCCCAAGTTCTAGTTCTTCCTGTGGCAAGTTTTAGATTGTACTTTCTTTGTGACAGAGACTGTGATGTGGTATATATTTATGTAAGAGAGAAATACTAAGGTGAAGACACAAATGAAGAGAATGGAATGTGTATTTTTATATATCCCATTCTCCTGCATGAGAATTCATAATGTAAAACAAAATAGCCATTGTAGCCAGATACATTGCTAGGAGAATCAATAAAATGACCATTTTTTGGCCCAGGTGTGTATCACTCTATGCCTGTTTGTTGAACATTTGCCATTTAAAAGGCTATTCTTTCCATTTATATAGTTTTAATACATTTTTATTTATTTCCAAAATTCAGACTAAAAAGAAAAAAGGCATCAACTACAAATAAAACAACCAAACAAAAAATAATAAAAATATGTGTAGAACAAATAACAATATCCTATTAACATTAACAATCAAAATAAATCTCCACCCTGATTGAATGCAGAAAAATATATCTCAGATATCTGTTAGGTTTTCCCTTCCCCTTGCATAACAGATCTACAACTAGTGATTATTTTCCCCACTATATTTACTAAAAACACTGTTACTTACAGTAAAAAAGGTGTCACCAATGTGGAAATCTGTTATCCCTCTATCAATTGACTCACCATCAATTCACTTAAAAGAAAAAAAATTAACAGGTAACCCCCAAAACAAAACTCGTCTTCAGTTGTTTAATCCATTGTCTCTGTTGTGATTCAGAGTCAGCCTGTGGGTTCAGCAGTTGGGTCGGACGACTCAGAGGAGGAGGGGGGTGTTGAAGACCTTGCTGAGGGGGTTGAAGATCTTGCTGATGAGAGCCCTCAGCCAGGCCCCTCCCACTTGGTCACCACAGAGACCCAGCTGTGTGAGCCTGACAGCGTGGATGAAGATGACCCACAGCTGGCCCTGTTCAAGGACGTCCGATGCAGGAGGCAGTCAAGTAGGAGTAAACAGAGGAAGGCAATGGGGCTCCTCGGAAGGAGGCAGAGAGAAGCCACGCCCTGAACTCTATATAAGGGGAATGTGTGGGAGGGCTGGTTTGCTGAAGGCAACCACTTGGATAGTTCCTGTTTCTTAAAGCTCCTGTTTCTTGGTTCGTGTCTTGTTTGTTTTTGTAGCTATAAATTTGGCAGGCGTAATTCCAGCCTCTTGCCTTCTTGTAAAAGGGGTTGTCCCTGCCTTTTCTGCAGGGCCGGTAGCAGGCTGGTACAGAACAGTCTCTAATCAATGTGGTTAGGTTCACCATCTCTGCCAATTCAGTCTTTCTTTCCAATATTTGGTATAAACAATCCATGCAGAAGTTACTATGTAAAGAAATAAGATCCTAAACTGTTTTTCTATCTATTTGTCAACAAGACGTAGAAGAAAGGCTTCAGGTTTCATTAGTATTAGTATTAGTATTAGACTAATACTAATACTAACCCTAACCCTAACACTTCACTGCTCATTTCAATTTAGTTTGCATTCCAAATAGTTTGCTCATTCACAAAAGCATTATACAGTACATGTTTTATTTTGGAATTTAGTTATTTATTTAATTTAATTATCCTGCATATATCCTCCCCTTGTTCTCAAATAAGGATTTTTGGTAGTTATTAGTGCATAAAATATAAAGTATAAAAATTTGGTAGATTACAATCTATCAAAAATATCTACTGCGTGTGAAAAGTTTGGTTATACCATTGTATTCTGTAGCTTCCAAACTGACTGAAATTGAACTGGGATGACTTCTGGATCATTGAATCATGGTTTAAGCTTAACTTTGGTGATAGTGCTCATTTTTTTTAATAAAATGAAAGGTACTGATAAGGTACTTAGGGTATAAATAGAACTGTTGCCAATCAAGAATATAAAGCTTCAGTGTTAACTCCAAATGCAAACTTCCATCACAAAACTGCTAACCCAGAAAAAAAGAAAAGGAAGTACTCATATAAAAGCCAAAGCAAATCACATGTGGGACAAAAAGACCATTCCTAGCCTGAGGTTTGTCTCCTCTACTATAATAAATGAGAAGAGTATATATGTAGTTATGTAGCAGATTGTAACAGGGCTTCTCGTATTCTGAGAACTGTATGTTAAAAACAACTTCAAGTTGTTTAGAGAAATGGTAAAAATATGAGTGTGTGGCACTTCTCATCTGAAATTAGAAAAATGAAATCACAACCCAAACACTGAGAGTATTAATCAACTCTTTACTTCCTGTAAATGTATGTTGAGAGTGGGAAAAAGTAGCGGAGTGTTGACCAATGCTGACAGCTTTTCATCATGATTCAAAAACTCATTAAGTAGTACATGAGGTGCAAAGAGATAAGAGTAAAATTTTCTACATTCAGTATAATCTTTTCTATATGTCATATATTTTCTGTCTCTGCATCTATTTCTTTCTGTGCATTTCGTTGCTGCACAACCATCACAAAATCTTAGAAAGTGGTTACAAAATTAATCACTGTCACATGCGAAAGATCTAGCTAAAAATCATTAAAGGACATTGTTACATAGTGGGTTCTTTGGTGCAAGAATGAAGACACGAAGCTGAGTACAGGATAACTCATACTTTTATTCTGGAACTGTACTGAGGCAAGAGCTGCAACCAGCTGCAATATATATTCTAGCCCCTAGGTGGCAGCCAATAGGTTTGAATCAACCATTGCTGCCTGGGGATAGCCAATTGCAGCACAGGAGACTGGCATTCTGGGTTGCTGGAGAGCCGTTAGCTGCTCCAGCAACCCACATGGTGTATCACAAGAGCCCAGTACATAACAGACATTTTTAATCAATTTTACATTCCTGATCATGGATTTTGGTACTGGTGACACATCAGTATAGTCTCCTTTACTTTAATTTGCATCTACTGTAAATGCAAATAATTAACAAAAGTATTTGTACAAACAAACCAAATTAAATAAACAGAACTACTACATTCTTGACTATAGTTTAATAATATGGATTTGGGGATGAATATAT